>NC_084949.1:13896192-14196192 GCF_949316205.1 Platichthys flesus
CTGCTTCTCCCTCACAACTTGTGCAGTTGTGTTTCTACTACTTCGCCATGGTCCTTTTGGCTTTATCAATAGAACTGTCTTTGGTCTTTCTCTCTGTCCTCCGTATATCAGAGCGGGCTTTGTTCACACAACAAATCTTTATGTCTGTGTTATTGCTTACACTGTAAGCAATAACACAGACAATAATTGAACAGGGAATAATTGACTAGCATTTGAGATGAGGTTTGATTATTGTCATTGCCCAGTGAAGAAACTCCAATGCTCCATCCAAAGGACAGGTAGAAAAAGAGGGCAGATGTTATGCCGAGTTTTGTACGCCTGCTAAGAAACGTTTGAGGAACTTGTTCATATGGTTAATCTGAGAGGTCAGTCATTGTATTAATGCTAATAGAACTTTATAACTACCTTAAGACAAATACTCACCCACAAACCCTCTAAACTGACAGTCGAGCATACAGATTAAGCAATTGTGCAAAAAATGCAGATGTATGCTGAACATGCACAGCCACACATTCCCATCAACACAAGCCGTCATAAGCAGAAAACACACCAGCACAGTGTTCATGACAGCTTCTTGAATTCAAGGGAAAAAGGCTTCCTTGGTCTCCTGCATTGTGCTGTTTTCCTTTTTTAATGAGCTGCCACTGTGTTAAAGTTTCATATCGACTTGGCAGAAGAAGCAGCCAAGACATTGAGAGCTAATGTTCTGGAGGTAAACCTCAAAGCTTTTATTAATAGCTCAGGCTTTCTCACTATCGGATTCTTTGACTTTTTCTGTCCATCTTGCATTCCCCTCTTTCATTACCACTCTCCACCCACCTCTTTGCCCTCAGCCAGTCCGCCAACCAAGAATATTTCTGCAACAGTTCATTGAACAAGTCCAGTGTAGCACCTATAAAGTGTCTTGTATATTTTCGCAAGCCACTCTCTCCACCTGGTGAAAGCAACACTGGTATGCACAGAGTGCTTACAAACCGAGCAGTCAGTGAGACTGTGGTGTGTGACAGAGGGGATGGAAATGCTCACCGACAACTACATTGTTATGACTGCATTTCAACGGTGGAATTTACAGGCTTGTTTTCCCCGAGCCATTCAGGTCGAGTAAACACAAATACACACCCACACATGTTTTTCTGGAGTAGTTGAGGTCTGTAGCAGGTACTGAAGAATTGTTCCACAGGGCTGTCCATGATAATTTTCCATGTAATAAGGCTCAGGAGAGTCCTGTGGCTTCTCTAATGCCACCGGAGGGGTTGCTGGTTGAATTGTAACAGTGGTGGGGGAGTGGATTTGCCACACTCTGTGGCCATGAGCCTATTACATCTATTGCTTAGAGAAGAAAATCTCTGCTTTTTCTTCCTCCTTCTCTGTGATTGGTGTTGTCCGCGGTCGAGCTAACAGCCGTACACAACACGTGAAGATTCAAGTTTTGCTTGCAGCTCTTTTTCCTTCATAAGTTATCTCTGTTTCTTTACCTCTGCTACACTCAGTCTTCACACAAGTGAAGCAGCATCTATTTTTATCCCCCCTTTTTATTCTCCTCTCTTAGCCTATCACAATTTCCTTCCCTCTCCCCTCATTTTTCTCCCTGGGTCTCTAGATACTAGCAATCAAGATGCATGGATATTTCAGTGCCAACATCCCCCCACCCCTCCGTTGTTCAGTGTCTGCCAGCCTCGATACTGCTTCGTTCAGGTTTTTCTCCCCCAACTGTCTCTTCATCGAGGATTCTTTCTCTCTCCAGCGCAGCCTCTCCCTTTCTCTCTGCTCCCTGTCTGGTTCTCCGGCGGCTGTCGTTCTTAATTGGTGTTACTCTGTGTCTGCTTCCACCCCCCCCCCCCAATCCTCATCTCTCTGTATTCTCTTCCCACCTCCCTCTCCTCTGCATCCCTGGCAGAAAAAGACAGGCTTCAGACAGACTGCCTCCCGCCTCTGTACATCAAGCTTCCCCATATGTGTCTGTGTGTTTTTATGTGATTTGGTTTTTGTGTGCTTGGAGCTCCTTGCCTCCTCATTCCTGTACAGAATGTTCCTGTTGTCATGTCTCCTTCTCTATAGCAGCATTACATTCCCAGGACATGGGTCTGTCGTTTGCAGCAAAGGAAGAGAGGACCCTGCCTCACCATGCAATTTATTCACAATTTCCCAGTGGCCCCAGATTGCTTCGACTTTGTATTCATTCAATACAAAGGTAGCTCTATCCCGAGCTTAGCTTTGTAGCTGAAATGAAAACGGAGAGAAATGGCTAGCCAAGTCTTGGCAACAGTCATTTCCAGCCAATCCAAAGCTACAAGCATTTACATAATGCAGACATATAAACGAGACATTGTAGGTAGACAGGCAAATCTGAGGCCATTCTTGACACTAACCTGCAAACATATGCCAGCTTCACAAACAGTCATAACCCCCAAAAAGTCTCAGCAGACTCTTCGATGTGTTTGTGAACATCTTGCCAGCTATCATGTCAAATACAACCATTTTTGCTTAATATACCAAGGGACTTTCTTTGCAATGTTATTTGCCTTCTCATCTAAGCTTTGATTAGTCAGCAAATTCTCAATATTACATTTTTGATATGTTAATCATGTATTAGTTTAGTTTTTAATTTGAGCCGTTAATTTTTAGCTTAAGGTTTTAGCAGTTAAGACTGGTTGTTGATGGTAGCCATAGGTGAGACTGCAGTCCTAACTAACGGTAGTTAGTGGTTAGAGTTACTGCCTGCTGATAGTTACTGGCTGTGTTATGATCTAAGGCCCCTTAATGTTAGAGGAGATCGAATGACACGCGGCTGTCTTGTAGGTTGCTAACCTCAAAACGTGACATATCTTTCCTAATTGCAGTGTCATACTGGCAGCAAGTAAATCTGATATTATAAGGCAGTGCAGAGACACCCCAGGGTCAGTGCTGAGGAAGTGCTGGTGTCAGCAGTATTTAGAGACGGGCAGAGAGAAGGTGGTAAAGAGATATGTGGGGGCAGCAGAGGACAGGGGGGAGCTAACTTTAGGACTGACTGTCAGCTCAGTCCGCTTGCTCCCATTTCACATAGCAACTGTTTTTCCAAAAGGCCGATATTATAGTAAATAATGATTAAAAGTAATTTCATATTAAGCCATCCAGAGCGTATTAACACATAGGAAATTTGACCCTTTGACCCAATTTCCCCAGCCCTTGTTTCCCGTTTTTCTTCTGTGACGGCAGCAGAAGTAACCGGATAGGGCAGATCTGCATTCATGCAGGGGCTAAAAGGTGGGAATAGCAGAATGACCCTGTGAAGTAATGCGGAGACGCTCTCTAACTTGTTTAGGGATTGAAAACTAGCATAGGGAGTGAAAGCATTTGTTTCCCTTTACACTCTCCCTTTCACGTGTCACCTTTCCCCATTGCTGATGCTTTTCGTCATCTGTTATCAAGTTGTTTGTGTTTCCTATGGCACGCTTGGAATTTGATAAAGGGGTTGTATAATTGGAGGCAGAAGTTTAGTTAAATAGCATCGTGACAGAGAAATGAACAGCAAAACATACTACACATACAGCTCACTATGAGCTATACACATGCACCCACATCCACACATGAATTAAGCTCCTGTTTATTACCTGAGGGCTTTCCTCCCCTTGCTGCTGAGGAGGCACAATGAAACACACAGACTACTTAGTATGAAAAATAGGGCTGCGTGAATGTTAGAGAAAAAGATAGCTTGTGGCAGCGGTGAAAGGAGAAACAGGGAATAAGGAAGAGAAAATCCAGCTGCAGTGGTAAAAGGTAATCTAGGGATATCAGTTTACATTTTAACCTACTGTCATGGCCACAAATTCTTCCTATGGGTTTGTCTCCAAACTCACTGTTCAACGTCTATTGATCTTTCTATTTCTGTCTCTCCATCTGTATATCTGTGTAACTTCACTCTCTTTCTTCCTCTCCCTTACTACTATAGAGACATTACTCCCCCATCAGTCAGTCTCTGTGAGGCCTCTGCCTTCTGTTTGATTGACGGCTCCCTCCCCCTGCTAGTGGGTAACACAGTTGGAGGCCGACCTTTCATTCTCTGTCATGAGAATTACGATTCTTTCACACATTCTGATTAGTATCCAGGCCGTATGTGGACACTTTTTGTATGTTGTGTTTTGTTTATTTGTCAGGGACACTCTACATGATCAGTGGCAGGGCTTCAAATTAAGATGATTACATTATCAAATCTCTTTCTTACAGGTAATCAAATAAAAAATGTCCCACTTAAAATGCCAGAAATAAGTGAAATACTTCCCTTAAATTTCTCAGACCAAAACGGTTTTCATAGCTGTCTTTGTTGGATCAGCACTATCCACAGTTTTGATTGACAGCAATATCAAACAGAAAGAATCAGCATATTTTTGGCTTTGAGAAACTAGAATCTCAGTGTTGTTACCTTTCTCTCAAGTTCTGGGACTACCATACAGAAGCGGTGCAATTTTTTTTAACGCTTATAGTGATGAATTTAGCCCGGGACAAAAGTGATCACTATAGGCGATTTCCACTGTACCAGAATTTTGTTGATTGGAGGTTTCCGCCTAGAAATTCTCTGTGCAAGAAAAACCGTTGGACCAAACACACACATTCAGTCTCTGTGGCCTCTATTAGTTTCCAGGGGCTGTCAACTGAGGCCAGGCCAAAGGAAACAGGCTTAAAAGAAGCACTTAGTTTCCTCGCCTCTTTCCCTTTCCTCCAGCTAGATATGTAGTTGGATTGACTCACACTCTCTAAACAGGTCTTTGTAAAATAACCTGATCTTATTATGTCAGTCTGCTGGCCTTTACGTTGTCCCACTTTCAGTCCTTTTAATTCCATGCCTTTTTTTTCCTGAAACAAGCGTGATCTTTAAACCAGCCCCCTTTTTACACTGGCCTTCATTCATACTGCTCAAGCTCACTTGGTCTTTATCCCTCTCTCCAACTTCTTTTCATTTTCCTTTTCCTTTTTTGTACCCCTCTCCTCCCCCTTTTTACATCCTTTCCGTTACAGTTTTTGACCATGAGGGAAAGTGCTCCTCAGAAGTGCCTGCCATGATTTTTGCAAGAAGTGATGATTGTGAAGTTTTTCAAGACAGTTTGGCTCTGTCTCACTCATGCATTAAAGGGAAGGGGATCCACATTTACTTTGTGTGTGTTTGTGTGTTTACCAACGTAATTTCTCGGGCGGAATCTGTCTATCGCAATGTGACTGTGCATGAATGCCTTGCATGTGCACAGTGTGATGCACAGGGGGTTACATAGTTTTAATAATGAAAAGATGGACGACACCACGCATCAGAGCTGAATCCTTTATGTTTCACTCATTACGCTTTCCCTTTTTTGTTTGGCAGCTGAGAGAAGCTAGCGACAGAAGAAGGAGAACCATTTGATGGAAGAAAAGAAAAAGAAAAGACAAGAAGAAAAGACCAAGAAAGACACCGCTCAGAAAAAGGTCAATGTCAAGATCATGTTCACAAACATACCAACTTGTCAATAGCTTGCATATAGTTTTTGAGGAAACTAGCAGGTACTTAAGGTGGAACTGTATGTTTTTTTATACATTTGGTGCTTATTTTTAACCTTCAGTTTTGTTTAATCTTTTTTAATGAAATAAATATCCATGACTTAATTGTTGGAAGTTAGTCTGCAAGTCTCTAGTAAACAATCACCCACTGACACTAACTACTTATGTTCATTCAGCAGAAGTAACTAAACTCTAGGGTTCTTCATAACACTTCAGATTTGTCTATGGTTTTGATGAGTTAAATGTTGTTTAAATGTTAAATGTCATCCTGGGAGTATTCAGTATCAAATTGTGTGTCTCTCTTTCTCCGTCTACAGGCTGCTGATCAGAAACCCAAAGGTGAGTGTCATGATCAAGTTCCCTTTACCCTTTCATCAACCTCCAACCAACTGATATGCATTAATCAGGTCTGATTGACAAATTATGACCTTTTCAGGCATATTTACATATTATTCATGCATTATACACTCGTATAATTTAGCATTCTTGTACTCAGATGGACACACACAGTTTGCACATGCATGCACAATTGTGCCTTTTACCTCAGTTTCTCATGCGCACTTACTCCCCCAAGACACACACACACAGCATAGCAAATACAGAGTGTGACAATGATGTGGAGTGATGCCCAGTACGCCCGCAGCACTAGGCAGTGAAGCGTAAGGGCACCCAGACAGCACCCTGAGTGTGGTGTTGGTAGGGGGATGGGAGGACAGGGGGGAAGGGGAGGGAGAGAAGAAGTGGAATAAAAGGAGGGCATGGAGTTCAGCTGAATTGCAGAGAATAGCACGGGGAAAAGTGTCCTCATGTGCCCTTGGTGCCTTCTTAAGAAGCAAAAATTTATTTTGAATGCGTCTGCAAGAAAATTAGTTGTCATAGAAAGACGTTAATGAATTACATAGTGATGTTTCAGCTGTTTTCCCGGCATGAATTCAATTAAATCTGTTATTTGCTGAAACATGAGCGGTATAAACATCTGTTTGGTCCTTTTGATTTGTCAACTTTTTCTTTATGAATAGCCTTAGCCCCTTCAGTTAGGTTATGTATTGAGATATATACACATATAGATGAATGACAACATTAGCAAGTGAGCCATGTGCTAAGCATCTCTATCTCCTCCACCTTTGGCACTTTCGTCTTTGTCCTGTGTAATGTCTACTCTCTTTGCTAGTGCTATATGTCACAAATCACGTCCTAGCTTGTTTTCTTTCACCTAGCACCCTCTCTGATGTGACTCTTGCATTTACAGTAGGAGGTGATGAAATTAATTCAGAAATTGGTCTTGTTGTGTGAACAGAGAACAGAATCTGAGCTGCAGTGTCTGGCTTTACGTGCCCACCCTCCCCCACGTTGAGCAGCAGCTTGGCCATCTGGGTGTAAGTGTAGGGCTTTAACAAAGGTTACCACAGCTTGCCTTGAACTCTGACCAGCTTATTTAATTACCCTCTCTGGGTTTCATTACCCTGTCCCTGAGCTTGTACTGTTACAGTTCCAAAACTCACTGCTACTAATTTGAATAACATTTAATGGCACTTTTCTTGCAGAAGAGTGGGTGAAGGCCTTTCATCACATTTCTGACTCATCCATTCTTAATTGGAATTCAATCCAAATTTGATCACATCTCTATGTGTAGAATAACAGTATCTATAAACAAAGAATGCTTAAGCAACAGAAAATCTATGTGAGAACAAACAGATTTTATAATGTGCCCGATGGTTAATTTTTTTTTTACATAGAGCACTTTCTCTGAACATGATTACTCTGTTGAGCTAGATTGGCTGACAAAATAAGTGGTGGGATTTTTTGCAGCACAAAGAAGATTAGCATGATTGACTGAAGCAGGAGTTGGGAGACGTTTATGTCAGGTCTTGGCAGTCCACATGGGCCAAAGGATTATGTGGGCAACAATGAAGGTCACACACTGAGCTGGGGCTTCTCTGTGCGGTTGTGTCTCTTGTGGCACATTTTTGTTGGATTGGCTTTGTACGGCATCACGAAAGATTTGAAACAGATCAGGTTACGTGCTGACTATGAGCTTTAACTTGGTAGAAGGTAATGCTATGACTGACCTGACATGCCCCTGAAATGCTTGTTTCAGGGGCATGTTATTTAAAATTAAATATTTCTGCCCTTTTTACAAAATGCTTAAATTCCCATATTCGTTGTTTCTATTCTAATCCAATGACCAGTGTTGATTTGAGCCAAAACAGTGACAACAGAATCACAGCCCTTTTTAGTTTCTGACTACACAGAATGACGTCTGTGTGTGGGCTGCACCAAGCGTTACTGGCAGTAGCAGAAGAGGAAATGCTAAGAGTCAGTGATGAAATATTATCAAGTCTGCATGGAAGAGAGGTGAAGGCATTGGTCTGGTGCTAGATAAAAGCAAGAATGAAGTAAGGACAGGGAGGAAAAAAGTAATGAAGCAGCAAACACTTAAGTTGTGTGCCAAAATTGACCATTGGGAGTCAATGACAGTGCTAATATAGAAGAGGACTAATGACATTGACATTCATTTTATAATATGTTTAATGACAGAGAGAAAAGTGGACACAGAATGAGAATCTGATGGTGTGTGTGTGTGTAGTAGGTACTCATGCAGACAGAAAGGTGAAGAAAGTACAGGGGAAGAGGACTTGTTTGAACACTAATCGTTCAGCAAGCCATCAGGACATCTGTTTCCTCAAAATGTCCCATTTGCAATATCTTTTTAAAAGGAAGGTAGCATGAACTGGAATGAGTTGAGTTTTCATGCGTGATACTAAATAATAGAGGTATGTGTGTATGCAGGATCGGAGGAAATCAGTATGCGGTAGTGATTTGTGCCTTTCCATCCATATCAATGATCTCTTCCTCATACACTCTCAGAAATTCATAGACACATAAACATTCATACCACCTCCCCCCATCCTTTGCTGTACCTTTCTGCTTTTCTCTCTCTGTGGGCCTCCTTGGTCCCAGGCATTTCAATTTGTTTGCGGTAATCGATCTCAGCCCGGCGCGTTCATATGTATGAAAATGAGATAAAGCTTTGGCGCAGTGGAATTAACTCCTCTGCCCCCCATTAGGCATGGAGCTTCAGCAATCATAGGGTTCCAGAAGGCAGTGTCCCAGTGCCCTAACCCCCCCCAACACACCCACACCCACACTCAGACTGGACCTCTGATCCAGAAGCCTCCCTCCTGGTCCCCATCACCTCAGAGGGATGTTGATTATTCACCTCCAGCTCACATGCTGCTTCATCCCAATCTCTACTGCCACCGCATTCAACAATCAAGCTGCAGAGTGTGTGTTCCAATATAATTTAGTAATATTAGTAATATTTAGTATATATGCTAAACAACCAAGACAATAATATACCAGCCATGATGTCTCTCAGCATCTGCATGCATAAACACACCCAAACACAATTACCATTGAAGCTATGAGGATGTCACATAAATGCCTTGCTTGAAACCACTTTTTACTGTTGGAAAAATTGGAAGTAATACCTTTCTTCGCCCTGTGCCTTATTTTCCTCCTTACCCACGCTATTTCCTCTACCCTTATCATATCACCCTCAAAGTGCTAGACAGCAATGTTTTGACACAGTGTCACTACGGCGACAACAGCATTATGTTTGTCAATCTGGCGAGAGACAAACACGAGTGCGTTGTCTAATTTTGCTTTGGATTAATCTGAAATTTCACATGTTATTAATTGCGTCAACAGTTTTGAAAGGGAATTTCATGAATCAAAATATAATTAGAGGCTAATTTACTTGAGTGTGTGGGCTGCTTCTCTTATGTTAACCACATTTACAAACACTCAATGAATTAATAGTGAATAGCTTGTGAGTTACGTCCTGTGGATTTATGACCGCAGAGCATAATTGTTTTTCCTCTACCCCCTGTGTGCTTGCCCCATGTGCATGTCAAGTGCTGGAGGAGAGAGAGGGGCGGATGGATGGATGGAAGAGACTGAGGATGTGAAGGGGGGTAGAGGGAGAAAGGAAACAAACTTAAACAATGCTTTCCCCTGTGTTGTGTGATCACTCATGAGCTGCTGACAAAAGAGCGTATTCAGTGGTCCCTGCCCCTCCCCCATCATCTCCTCCCCCAGCAGTGAGCTGCTTCGTGTCAAATATCTGGCAGATTAATAGGATGTAGCTCGAAGGATATGAATGACTCTTCAGCCTATGATTTCAGGGCAACGTGTCTGGTTATATATGAATAAAAAGGTTTAATGACCATGCCTATATCAATGTATAAGGGGCTGTTCTCCTTCATCCCTCAGGCCATTGTCAAAAGGCAGTTAGCCCATAGAGAAGATACAAAATATAATTTTTTATTCTTCCAATAAATTAAACTTAATGGAATTGTATTGTAGTATTATTGTAGTGTAAGTTGATGATATCTTGGAGTATTTGTTTGATCTAATTTCCATATGCTAATGACACTATTTGGATGCCAGCCTTCAAAAGTTTGAGACGCTTTGCTTAATGCTACAAAATGTATCAATCTCAAAAGGTATGCATCTTCAGGCTGTTGTTGTCCTCAGCCTCTGACCTGAGATGGATGTATTGCACAGTCCTTTTAAGTCACTTTATCCATAGACTAAAACAAAACTGGTTTCTTGGTGCAACTCTGTCATACTGAACACAGAGATAGCTGAAATGAGCAACTGTGACTTTAGACAGAGAAACGGGGAGCCTGGCATGGAGAGGGGGGGTGGGGCACTAATTAGAGAGAGAGGGGTAAAGAGGCGTGCTATGGCGAGAGGTCACGGGAGGCACAGGAGGTCGCAAGAGGCGAATGGAGGTGCGTTAAGCAACTGTCAGTCTCTATAGCAACGTCCCTGTATAGGAAGGGTGAGGGGTGAGAAATTTGTGCCTTTTTATTTTCTGTGCGAGTGGGGTGACAGATGGGACCTTATCGAGACGCACCCACTTGACCCTCTTGTGTGCATGAACACATGCAAGTACACTGCATGTGGGTCCTCTTGGTTAATAATACCAAAACAACAAAGTCGCACTTCTATGTGTAGTTCAAACATCGGCCACTTATTGCACTTGCTAATGGCTTCAATTAATAAGTGTGATTTAAAAAAGGACTCAGTTCATGCTCCTAGTGAACCCATCTACAGTGTATGTGCGTCTGTTTTTACTTTCAGTATGGAACATGCTTATTTTCTGTGTTTTCACATAATGTTGCAATCAGTTGTACACCTAGAAAAACACTTGAATAAGTAGCATTTATAAGATTGTAGTAAACAGTCCAAACCCACTTTAAAATGTGATGCATTCACCTTCCCTACTTCTTATTGGATAAAGACGTGCACCATTGTGGCGGGCATATAGGCCCCTGTGTTGTGTCCATCCCTCCCCTCTCTGTAAAGATGGCTGCATAATAAAGTGGCTCTGCAGACAATAGACAGAAGAGATGTGGGAACCTGCGCTGCCTGGCACTAAGCACAGTTGTTCTTTACAATAACAGATACCGCATACCCTCTTTCCCATGATGCTGTGTTCATGGAGTTAAAACCTTCTCTTTGGCTCCTTTATGTTTTCCTTTCTGCCTTGTGTGTTTTCTTCCTCTTCAATGCTCATTTGTTCTCTATTCTTAAGCCATTGCTCTTTCTCCTGCTCTCTCATTTTATGTAATTAACCATTTAGTGGGAGGACAGGCTGTAATTAAAAGTTTGGTGCAAGGTTGCAGGGAATGCCTCAGCTGGAGGGTTTAATAGAATCTACAGTGCACTTGATACAAATGCTTATTTAATAGGCTCTCTGTTTCGACTTCAGTAAGAGGCACCAAGGTCACTACTAGATACTTCAGCTTTTACAAACACTATTCTCTCTTAAGTATCGCTAAATTTAACCTTGTTAAGAGATTATTTTCATCATTCTGTTTACTTCACCATAGCTCTGTCCCTGGTTCTTATCAAGGTAATATATATATATATATATATATAAATTCCTATATATATATATATATATATATATAGGAATTTCCCCAGTTTTCTTCAATATTTCCTTCATAGTAATTTTCTGTAAACCTCAACACCATCTTTTAAAAAGCATTTACCCATCTCAAATGGTTTAAGAAGAGATATTTCCTCCTCAAAGAGAAATATGTGTCTCACTTTATGTCTGTTCACAGTAGAATGGGACTGTTTCTCTCTCGTGAACCGTTTTTCACTTGTATGCACTCAGATTTATGCTGTCTCTTTCCAGTCGTGTGCTTGCACACACACACACTCTCTCAAAAGACCATTAATTCAGATTCAGACTTGTTAAATACAGATTACACCAAAGATGGCTACACATTATCCAGCTGTTACAGAAGCACCTTATTTGACAAATGAGAGATCAATTTAGCTTATTCACAAACATAAAGTATTATAACTAAACAGGATTTTGACTGTTTGGTTATAAATCCAACATGGTTGTGTGGAGGAAATTGGATATGGATGTGTGATAAGGGGTTCGCAGCATAGATCAAATATTTTTTATACAGCAATTCAAACACAGGCTTTATGAAGCAGGTTGTATATGAGAAGTGCTCGAGCTAAAGGGGTTGCGTCTTTCTCTGTCTTCTGGGTTTGTGTGCTTCCTGTACCAGAGTGGTAACCATAGTGAGCAGTGAGCTGAGTGACCTAATCTAGGAACTAAAACGTCTCAGGTTCCTTCAAAGGTTCAGTGTGTAAGATTTAGGTGAACAGGATCTATTGGCAGAAATTTAATATTCTGGCAGTGTTTTCACTAGTGTGTAATAATTTAAATTGTATACATCGTTGTTCTCTTTACCCTAGAATAAGCCTTTATAAAAATACTTTATATTTACATCGGGAGCGGGTCCTCTCTTCGGAGGTAGCCATGTTTTTTACAGTAGTTCAAGCTGGACTAAACTAAACACCTTTTGAGTTTTGTACAAAACCATACCAGAACAAGTAGAAACCGTAGATATAACAATGACAAAAACTAAGGAGAAGCTTTTTGCACTCTTTTGAAGGTAAAACAGTCTATGTAACCACCTTGCAGCAGGGGTGGAGAGAAAGATGCCACGAGGAGCTAAAAAAATAAGGCCCCGGGAAGAAAACATTTGAATAGAAGGGAGAAATGGAAAATAAGGTAGAGAGGTAGAGAAACTTGTCGGGTGGAAGGTAGAGATGGCGGTTTTGAAACAGTGAGATGGAAAGGTAAGGAGACAGAAACAAGACGAGGGGAGAAAAGAGACAGAAACACAGGAGATGGTGGATCAATATGGATAAAGGCGCAGAGGGAGAATAACATGGCAGGCAGAGAACACCAGGCTGAAAGACGGGTAGACACCTAAAAAAGAGAGAGAGAAACAGAGGGTTAAGGAGCAACCCACTGATAGGCAGTACGAGAAAGAGGGGTGAATACAAACACACTGTGGAGGACAGACAGGATGGGGGGGAGGGGGGGGGGGGATTTGTGTACCTTCTTGGTATCTGATTAGCCGAAGCAGCGTCAGGCGGGCCGAGCTGAATTTAATCAGAGATGTGCGTCACCAGCTGCAGTACCAAGCCAACAGCCAGTCAGATAATGCTGGAGGGGGGCTGGCTCGTTCTCTGTTGCTCCCTTTCTCCCTCCCTCTCTCTGCATGTGTTCCACTACAGGCTCATTGGCAGAAGGGGGTTGCAAACCACTGTGAAAATGTGTGTGCGTTGCATTCTTATGTTTTCGACAAAGATGCAAGAGGCACGTGTCCGAGAACAAGGCCAATAGAGGAATGGGGAAAAAAACTGTATTCATACATTGCTTTCTCTGTGCAGAGTTGTGTTTTGAATTTGTCCGTGTTCATGTAATTTTAAGTTTCCTATATGTCAGTGCTCTTTCTGTGTGTCAGCAGTGAGGCAGCCATCTGGATTGGTGCTGTGCTCACTGAGAGGGCCTCTGTTTTTCGCCGTGCTCTTAGACAGGCTCTTGGCAGGCAACGTGAATACCTCTGCGCTCAGAATTTACTTTAACCTCCACTGTGGCAGCATTTGCCTGTGTGTGTGACTCAGTGGTTCATAGCCAGTACTGCAGTACAGGGCTGCTGTGGGTGTAGTTCAGACTCTCATGCTGGACAGACTGAAGCTTTAATTAAATTATTTCAATCCCATTTATTTCTGTCATTCAAAAATCGTTCTCCGCGTACCAATCGATGCAACAAAACTGCCTCTGTCCTTGTGTCTCTCTGCTCCCCTGAGTGAAGGCAGTCTCAGCTGTTGTGTGAAATGGTCGTATCTGTCCACGGACAGCAGAAAAGAACACCATCAACTATTCATCATGCATTTACCCTAGGACCAATGAACTGTAAATCACAACAGCTCTCTAGGGTTCTATATTTTCTCAAGTAGAGAAGTGCACTACCACACCTTCCTCACTTTCCCTTATCGTATACGTCCATACAGCCACAGACTCAGCTTCCTTATTCCATGCCTATGGGTCAGTCAGCACCTCGGAGAGGAAACCCCAATCAGGCCAATCTGTGCGGTTGATAGATCCTGCTAATTTTAACACCTTCAATGCTAACTCACAGGGGAAGGGTCAGGCCAAGGCAGCATAGAAAGAGTTGTGTGTTTGGGTGAATGTGTGTGTGTGTGTCACTGGCTATACCTGTGGGGCCAAATTTCAGATTAAAGTCCAGTTCATTGAGAGACTTGGATGTCCACAATTGGGCAAAAGATTATTTTTTGGGAGATAATGGCAAATCTATGTTTCCTCCCTGAAAGTGAATTTATAACTGTGTGGTTGTGTGTGCGCACACATGAGTTTGAGCATGTGTGTGAAAAGTAGCGAGAGGAAAGAGTGTAATGAAGAGGAAAGGAGGTGTCTTTATGTGTTTTTGTGTCTGTGTTCAGTCAGCAGAAAAAATATGACCTTTTCATCGAGTGCGTCTGGGGTAGTAACATATGTTCAACAACAGGCTGCATGAAGCAGTCTACTTAAAGGAATAGTCCGCATCATATTGCAGTGCAGAGGCAAAGGACAATGCAATGAAATGCTTTACGATACACAAAAAATAGTTCCTAAAATATACTGATAGACTGAATGAACCCGTGTTGAAACTAAAGCATGTTTGTCACTCTTTCTTTAAAGATCTCTCCCATAAATAAGACTTTCAATATCATTACCTATTTTTCCAGCTAGAAGATAACTTGATAGGA
This sequence comes from Platichthys flesus, assembly GCF_949316205.1. NCBI lineage: Eukaryota > Metazoa > Chordata > Actinopteri > Pleuronectiformes > Pleuronectidae > Platichthys > Platichthys flesus. The sequence goes on from NC_084949.1 coordinate 13,910,860, forward strand.
TTGATACTCTCTATGCTGTCACTGCTTGAAAAATCCTTTCTGTTACATAAATTACTAATAGTGAGTTAACAAAGACCTGCATGTGTCTTTTTGTGTGTGTGTCTGTGTGTGTGTGTGTATGCTTGTGTGCCTGTGTATTGTATCCATCCAGTGCCAGAGCCTGCTCCCATTAAGCCCAGCCCCGGCCCATCCCACCACCTCCACCCTGCCAGCCTCGCGCTGCCCCTCTCCTCCTCTTCTTCTTCTGGCAATGGCAAGCACACCTCCTCCAGTAGCCAGCTCCCGACTCAGACTCCCCCTCTACAGCAGTGCCAGTTGTCCTCTGCCAGTGCTCGCTACCCGCCCAGAGAGGTGCCCCCGCGCTTCCGCCAGCAGGAGCACAAGCAGCTACTGAAGAGAGGCCAGCCACTGCCTGCAGGAGCCCTCAGCGCTCTGACCCTCTCCTCCTCTTCCACCTCCTCAACTTACTCCTTTTCTACGAGTACAAGCAGCACTACCCCAAACTCTGCCACGTCCACTGCGGGCAAACACCACCCAGGTTTGTGTCAGTACAGTAAAAATAATGAATTAAATGGAGTTCTGATCTTCTTTATTTTAGATAAGAGCTTTTAAGTTCCTGGTTTTGCAAATTTTCCAATTTCCTTTTACCTTTAAGTGCACGTTGGCTCTACTTTAGCTGCATTTCTAGTGCAATTACACTTGATGTTTGACGTGAATGATCCTTTAAATCCAACATTCTCCTTCGACATAAGCAGTAATTTCAGTGAGATTTAAAAAATAATTGTGAGAAAGATGAAGGATGTCCAATGCACACTATCTATACACACACTTAGACCTTTGTAGCAAGTGGTAGCACTATAATTAACGAATCTTTTGCTCTTAACTTTATAAATGCTGAGCCTGCCTTCTGATGCTCATTTGTGTTGGCTTGTGTGTACTTGTATGCAAGTCGTGTGTTGATAAAAGTATGGCCATGAGTTATTGAAACCACTAGTACTGATGAATTCTGTCTTTCATGAGCCCACTAAAGATTTGGGGATTTTTGTCATATTTTCGTCATCATTTTTTTAAGGGGTTTTATTATACTCCTAAAGGTTTTTATGTTGTTTTTTTTGCCTGTAATGCATTATTTCTCTTCTTAATGATGTACACAGAAACAAAAGATAGTGTCACCTCATATCCTCTAACATGACACACTCTAACTTTGAAGACATAGATGCAAGGATTATCTCTGTAGCACACCATGCAGAGTTTTCCTGTCTAAGGCTTTGAGCAGGAGCTAGCATGAGCATCTGCTTGCATCTTTCTCTTCTCTCTTTTTTTCCTCTTCCTTCTTTTCATCAATGCTCCTTTGCTGCGCTGTGCTGCCTTTCATTACTGACTCAACATTTGCTGTTGTCGGGCTCTCTGTAAACAAATCTGCAGCAGCTGTAGCGCATGGCTTGATAGTTGGCAAACTACAGCCCTCTACAGAGGCAACTGGTCCTTGCATGTTCTAGCCAGACACAAAAAAGAAAAGTTGCAAGTTGTCCCATATACTAGCACACTAGCTTTATGAGGCTTTGGCTGTTAAATGTTGTGAATAATCCTCATCTTTCAGCTTTTCATACAGTTTTTGGCTTCAGGCTTTACTCACGAGGGCGTATAAGTTTATCTAAGCCTTAAACTTATAAGAGTGTGTTTCTCCTTTGGTCTCTAGAAAACTTAAGGTCCCTGTTTGTTGTAATTTACCTGTACTGTCCTTATTATTGTCCTAGTCCAGCAGTTGTTGTTATGTTTGGCCTTTACCTCACCCTAGTGTTCTCAGGGGTCTTTCGGTTAAACACAGCCTTTGGCAGAATAGCCATTCGCTAGGTTTCTACCTCATTCATCTCTTATTTGTGTCCTGAGGGCTTCTGATGGACTGTCTGTTTTTTCCTGCCTGCTCAGCTTATAGCCTTAAGCTAGTGTTCCTGTTGTTGCAGTGATTCTGGCATACATAATTTAAATAGTGGACACTAGTTAAACCTACTGCTCTGTAGTCTTCTTGCTTTGTTTATGCTTATTATAAATTTTGTGTTATAATACCTTGAGAAACAACTTTAAATGTCATGTAAACATTCCAGTGGCAGTAGTTGTATATGAAGTAGCAACAGAACAAATTAATTCATGCATAACCTCCCTTTTTGCAAAACTACACATTTAAAACTCTATTTGGCCTCACTTAAACACATAAACAAACCAACAAAGAAATCCAAATATTGTAACAAAATCACATTAACATATACCGTGTAATGTTATGGCCACTGCCTGCTAGTACTGAAACAAAAGTTTCCTCGTCAGTGTAATTGTCAGGGAGAGATGAACTCTGATTTGAGGACACGTCTCTGAACTCCCTGGTGAGGTTACTGTGGCCTAGAGCGATGCGATGAGATAGTTCCTTCCGTCAGATACTCAAACACTTGCATTTGTGCACATGCAAACACAAACACATGTGCCTAGATGCAGTAGCTGTGCAGCAGCAAAACACTGACCTAGTTGTGTCCTCTCAGATGCGTCTGCCTTGCAGGCAAGCTGGCTCATAGTTTGTATGCACACGCACGCACACACACACAAAATCCACAAGTTTTTTGTATAAGCCAGCAGAACTGCAGTATGTCCTAAGGTGGTTAAATGCATTTTTTGACCCATTTTTTTGTTGATATAAAATGTGCGTGTTTTATGTATAACATTCCACAAGGCCAACACACACAAACACTCACAGCACCCCATCCCCAAAGTCTGAAAGGCAAGTCCCCCTATATTCAAGGGCATTCACGCCACTCCCACATAACCTTCACTCTACCAGCCCCATTTAATTGTTCCAAACACCAGACAGAAATCCCCATTTTCTCTCCCTCCCTCCCTCCCTCCCTCTTTTATATCCACCATCCCCGTCTCTCCAGCTGACGGGGGACCATTAAATAGTGCAGAGAGAAGCCAGCAGCCGTCCAGACAGGCTCCCCCAGTAGCAGGTGCTGAAGTGGGGGTCTCTTAAGACTGTGGGAACTGCATGCCAACAGCTGTTTGCTGGTCACCCAGACAGACTATGTTGCCAGAAGGCACTCTGATGGGTGCTGTGAAACACTTGGCCCTTTCATTTGAGCCCTTTTTGATGTTCAGGTGAAGCAGTTGGGCTTTTGAGCATTTCTTATTGAAGTTAAATTCGGTTTATGGAGAAGGAACAGCGTGTGGCTTCCAGTAAGATGAGTTCGACAGTAACTAAGGTGTTTAAAATATGTGGTTGTTTATTTTCAAAGAGGTGAGTTCCTAAAGTAACAATTTTTAACTCTTGAAAAAGCCGGTTTGCATCTTCAACACAGTTTCCCTAACATGTATAGTTAACCTCCCCTTAGATCTTGTATATTTGCTAGATTTAAAATCCTAGAATAATCACAATGCTATTTTGCTGTAATGAACCCAGGAAGGTATGGATTGCCCCATGTGCTCAGGCTATGACACGTACACACACAAGTGAGCGAAGCCCCCAGTGGCTTCATTAATCCAGTCTCTGACAGAGAAACCAGAGGAGTCACCATGGTCTCGCTCTCCTATTTTCTCTTTTCCCTCAGCAGAGGTAAACAGACATGAGTGATGAGCTCAGTAAATCCTCCTGTGACCATTCCCTCATTCTTTCTTATTCGCCATGCTTCCGGTAAAAACAAGTACATGCCTTCTTTGATGTAAGTGGGCTTAAAGCTCCCCTCACGGAGAGATGGAGAGGGTTTATTTGGTGACAAAAGACTACTTAACGTCCCCTCCTGTTCTGGTTCTGTTATTCCCCCATAGTTAGATCTGAAAAAGCCAAGTCTCTGGCTCTCAGTTAAACCAAAACAACTGTTCACATTTCTTTCTCACTGTCCATGAAATGTAATGTCCCCCTTTCTTTTCCGTTGTGTGCTAGCCCTTCCCCCCAGACCTTCCTCTGTCCCTCCCTAACACCATCTCCTTCTTAGTCTGTCTCCCTGCCTTTCATTTCATTCAAAGGATAGGAGATATATTTAATTCTTGGCTACCTGCCCATTTCTATGATGGCAGCTCGCCTCATTATCAGCTCATCGCCAGCTTTTTTCTGCTTCAGCTGGCTTCGCACAAATTCAGTGTGTTGTTGTTGCTGTTTAATTAAACTCTTTCAGGACAAGTGCTGTTGGTGTTCTCCTCATTAGGAAATGTTTGGTATTACTTAGTTGTTATCCAGGTTCTGTGGAGAAAACAGGCCTTTACCTTCTTGCATTGGCTTGCAAACATATGCACACAAAAACGCAGCCCCACTTCCACTCGGAAGCATGACGCGCCATTGTGGGCCCCTTGGTTTTATATTTTTTGACCCTTTTCATTCACAAAGCACTGTCAGACCGCCCTCCTAATTGCAACCAGAATCAAAACAGCAACGCATTACTGACACATGACTGCGAACAGTGGATGGAAATGATTGTCCCCCTTTCCTTTGTTTTTTATGTTCAGCCGCCTTTCGTCTCCCTTGCCTGCCAAATTACGGCTCTGCCAAGAATCAGCAAGACCTTTCCTTTTCTCTTGGAATGTCGGTAGAGGGAGTTGAAAGGAGAACAATCGAGGCATGTTGAGGTGAAAGGAAACATTATGTTCTGCATAAGTCCACACTTTCCTAATGTACATATTTACCAGGGTAGGCACAATGGGATTGATGCATATACAGTACCTTGTAATCCAATACTATAGTCCTTTGATAAATGATCCTATTGTTGAGCTTATATGGTTTCATTCTTGTGGAGGCAGATATGCACGCTTGCTATTTACCTTTGCACACAGTTATATCCATTCCTGCTCACAGAAGAAGGTAGCTTATTGCAGACATACAAAGAGGATATGATGTTTCACATCCTTGCATAGATCTGTGGAATCCTCCTGAGTGAGCTGGTGCACCTTTCTGCAGGCATTTTTTCGCTTTCTCTCCCTCTTGGTGTTGCCTGCAGTAGAAAAAAAGAGTCTGTCTGTTATCTTTTCCCTTCCATTTTATAAATTTTTATTATTGTTGAATTTAGGATTGATCATAGTGTCATTGTCATTATATGGCTGATTTACCATGTAACCTACTTTTACACTCCTTGGGAAACATTATGTGCAAATGAGACTGAGACAAAGAGTGAGGAATATACACAAGGGGGCATTTGAAATGTTTTAGTCTGTTATGTAAAGGCAGAGGCAGGACATAGAAATACATTTAAGTGTTTATTATCACATCAAACAATCATCAATGCATCTCAGCCCTCAGTATATGCCATGACACACAGATGTCTCTTGAATGTCTTCCAAAAGTATCCCTCAATGACTAATTATAGTATTTCCAATTGAAGGATCATATCTGGCTTGTTTTTAAGTTTGAACAACTTCTAACTTAAGTTAAAAAGAATTGGCGCTGGAACAGCCGTTGTAAAGGCTTGTTTTTCCTGTGATGTTTTAATATTTTTGTGTGTGCAACTGATTACAAATTGACCGCAGTCTAGTGTTTGTAAATGTGCCATCAGCTTGACAACCCTGTGTGATAAGGCTGCCTGCGGAACGGAGATAAGTGTTTTAAGGCGAAAATTGCATCCACAGCCAATCTGTGGCACGTTGCTCAGTATCTTAAAGCCACATATCTGCCAGTTTGTGTGTGAGTCCACACACCACAACCAAATAGGCATTTACCTCATCTGACTGAATGATTTTGACCACAGGGTCTCTATATCATGATGGACAACTTCTAGCTATTATTGGAATCTCTGAGACAATCTGATGGAAGGTAAGGGCAAAGTAATTGTAGTTAATGCAGCCTAATAACCCAACAAGGCAAATATTTAAACTGCACATCCTGCATCTTTGTAATTAAACGTTAGTGAGCCTTGCTTACTGCAGCTGCTCAGGAGGATAACCAGAAATGTATTATTGTCTATTAGGTTTTTAAAGCCTGTTGAAAATGGCTTTTTGTTATTTATATCGTCTGGATTTGCAGACTGGATTTTTATTTCTTGTTTTATTGCCTTGATGAAAACTTTGAGTGTGCACTCAGTGAAGTGTATTTTACCATTGATTCTTCCACTTCTACTCTGTGTTGGAAAACAACTATGATTAATATCAAGGTTTCATATGCATACTTGGTGGTTTCATACACACATTCATTTTCCTGTCTTCTCCTGAAGTTACTGGATTCATTTCTTCCCTCACATGCTCGGTTGGCCAGTATGTTGTTGATATTCATAGCAGTACTTCTCATTGGTTTTCTAGCCCATTACATGAGGCTGGCCTAGTGGTTAGGATGTTTGCATGCTGGATCGATAGCCACCCGGCTCTCAACCACTACCATTAATAAGATCATTGATTAACTGCCTCCCACTGATTGAATACCCCTTTACAGCATCGACTCATTCTATTATTAGTTCCCTCTCTGATGGGATGCTTTCGGGCCTAATGAAATTGCTTTTGTGTGATACAATGTTGATTAAATAATTGTTGGAGAGGCATTGTTTTGGTAGCATCATACTGAATTTGCACATCATACATTAAGTCGGCAGGTAGTAGAACAAGATTTACATGCAATCTATTTCTCACAAACTGTATGTTATCTATATGCACGTAGAGAGAAGCCAGTACATGCACACATTCAGACATGCTCGGAGGAAATGTCTTGTGGTTTCTTAGAGCAGTGCAGTTGAAGGAGGAGTATGCCCGGCGGAGCGTAGGGAGTGATGGATGGGAAGCCACCTTGGTTTCATTCCAATAAATGAGCGGCGTTCCACTTGGGCTTCCCTTCGCAGCCCCATCCAGTGAAGCCACGATGGAGACGGATGGGCCTCTCTCTGCTGGTATTAGGGGAGAGGGGGAGGAATTAAAGGGTGAAGAAATGGGTGGAGGGAGAGAGAGAGAGGGAGGCAGAGAGGGAGGGAGGAGGTAGTTATAATAACAGATAAGGACAGTTGGAGAGTGACCAGGAAGTAAGGGGCAAAACAACACAGCAAGGATGGTTATGTGAGAATATATGGATATGTCTTAGCTGATATGACATGTAGCACGCTTGGCTGTGCATTCTGATTATGTGTTGAATTGTGGAATGTGTTAGTGAGACCATCTCATCCTCCCAAGTCTGATTGCTAGCATTTACCAACCAAGAAGATAACATATGTCTATATTGGACTTAAAGTGGCTTTTTTACATGATGTAGTCTAGTCTAAAGTATTTTGTATAACACCCCCCCTCCAACCTGCCACCCCTTCCATACTGTTTTCTGATCTCCATTTCATCTTTTGTGTCTAATCCGCCACCCATCTACACTCTGTGTTGTATTTTTCTACGCTCAGTTGTCTTAACCGCTCTTTCCTCTCCCCCTCTTTTTTTTCTCTTCAGACATATCCCTCCAGTGTGGCTCTGGTGCCCAGTATGAGACCTCTCGTTGGGGAGCCTCTTTGCCAGTTGAAAGCCCAACCAGTGCTAACAGCTGGGACAAAGTGATTATTGACGAAAGTGACAAAGAAACTTGGAACTACATCAGCCACAATAGTGACCCCAACAACTCTGCAGCACTAGAATGCCCCTTAGGCTCAGCCAGCTCTAACCTAGACACCAGTGCTATCAGTATATCAATGAGTATGGCCACAGGTGCCGCCGGCCAGCAGGCCCACTACACCTCTCTCAAAGCTAACAATAATATGATGACGGGACCTGGGTCAGCCAATACACTAGCTGGTAATAGAGGCTGGAGCTCTGATGTGAAACAAGAAAGTATGAATGGTGGTCGAGTAGGAGCACCCAATAACTGGGGCGCTCCCAATTTTAACTTGAATCTCAATCCCAATGCCAACCCATCAGCATGGCCTGTGCTGGGCCATGAAGGTGGTGATCCCAATGGAGTCTCTAACTCTGCATCTCTCCCACCAGGTATTAATGGCAATGGAAACATGGGAAATGGGAGCCCAGGAGGTACTGATAATGGTGGGGGAGGTTGGGGTGGCATGCTAAGTCCCAATGAAAATGATCAGCGCCCTTCATGCAACACAAGCTTGTCCTTCAATATGGACCTTAACACTGATGGACCAAACCACACTAAGCCACAACAGCAAGTTCAAGAGCCTATGAGCCCTATCCACGGCTTAACTGGCTGGGGAGGCCAATCACCCACCGAATCATCCCAGCTCAATGGGGACAAAACAAGCACCTCTTTATGGGGTGGTGGAGAAACAAAGGCAGCTGACTCTCCCAAGGACTCAGGCTGGGACTCAAATCCTTCAAGAGGGCATTCTGCCTGGGGCCGCCAAGGCAGTGGTGGAGGGAGTAGTGGAAGTGGTGGCTGGGGTGACTGGGGGAAATCTGCTGGGGGTGGAGATGGATCTAAAGGCTGGGACTCAGTAGATGCTGGTAGTTCAGGTTCAGGCCAAGAGCAGCCACTTAGTTCATGGGGCCAGCAGCCTGGAACAGCACCAGCAAGTGATGGTAGTGGAGACAGCAGTGAAGGTAGATCCCAGCAGAGAGACAGGTCCTCCAGCATGGAGTTTACCCCTGGGCCACCCCGACAGGACCTGGACCCTAGGGTGCTGAGCAACACAGGTTGGGGACAGACCCCCATTCGACAGCACACTGTATGGGAGATGGAAGAAGCCAGTTCTGATGATAGCAAGAGCAACAGCAGCTCTGTAGGAGGCTCCAGCTCTAATGGGGGACCTTCATCCACCAATGGAGGTACCATTAATCCCAACATCGGCTCTAGACAGCGCCCTGGGTCTGGGGGAAAAAGTGACAAAGGAGAATCATCATCCTCTGGTTGGGGAGCCCCTCCACCTCAGCCAATCCAGACTGGATCAGGATGGGGAGAACCTCCACAGTCACTTAACAAAGCCTCAAATGGCACTACAAATAACTGGGGAGACCCTTTGACCACAAATGGTCATAAAAGTGGGGGCACACCGTCCTGGGGTTCTGAGGACAAGTCACCAAATTGGGAAGATGGCCCTAAGAAAAGTCAGCCTACTAGCTGGGGTGAAGGCCCCAAAAATAACCATGGACGGGGAAGGAGTAATGGTGGTTCCAATGGCCCCAGCACAGGAGACTGGGGAGAAAAAGAGGTAAAAAACAATGGTTCCTCCAGCAGCATGTGGGAAGGAGAAGGTGGTAATGGAGGAAATGGTGGATGGAAGGATAGTCCCAGAGGAGGAAATAGAGAAGGAGGCTGGAGCAAGCCTGCTCCTGCTGTGAGTAATAGCAGCTGGGGGGAGAACCCACGTTCTAATGGCCCAGTACAGGGAGGCTGGGGATCATCCAAGCCCCAGGAAAGCAGCAGCAGCAGCAGCAGTAATGGAAGTGGTGGAGGAGGAGGAGGAGGAGGAGGAGGAGGAGGCGGCGGAGGAGGCGGCGGAGGCAGCATTGGTTCTTGGGGTGGTCCTGGTTCTGTGAAACAGAACACCTCTACCTGGGGAAATGTCAGCAAACAGGAGCAAGTCAAGGAAACCAGTGGCTGGCTGGAGCCCTCCCCTCCCTCCGTCCGTAGGAATATGGAGATTGATGATGGAACATCAACCTGGGGCGAATCCACTACCTTCAACAAGTCTGCCAACATGTGGGATCGCAACAATCCCAATAATGACCAAGGCAACAGCGGCTCAACTCCCAGTAAGAATGGTGGCATGATTATGCCCAACAATAACATCAACAATCACTCTGTCAGCCCTGGGAACAACAATCACCATCATACTCACCACGTGCACCACCATCCCCATCATGGCCAACCCCCAACTCACCTGCAACACCATGGAAACAACAATGGGTCACCCAACATTGCTGTCTCACATCAAGGTCCTGGTCCCCAAGGCAGACCCCCGCTTGCCAACCCAGGTATGTAATTACAATAGAATTTGATGATATGAATATTTAAAAAGACTACGGAATATTTAAAAATGCAATATCTAGAGTCTGGTTCTGAAGTCAAAGAAACTGGTTCTGCTGGACCCCACTGTATCGAGCAGATTTTTATTTTATATAGCATGCTTATGTAATTGTATTAAAGGATTTAGAACTGATATTAATAATGAACCGAAATAAATATAATGATCGATGAAGCTTACAAAGGGATTGTTTTCAATAATGCACACATAATACAACTTACTAACTAAATGCATTGTTGACTATGATTGCTTTTTCATTTTGGTTATTCATCAAAATAATTATCTTACTTTGATTATCAAGCAGATGGTCTCACAAGTATTGGTGTCACGCATGCATTACTAAGGTTTTTGTATAGCAAGCCCAACTTAGCGATTGGAGCCATTTAAAAAAAGTGTGTGAAGACAAAGGGGGAATGATTACTACAAGCAGATATAGATTGTATTGCATCGTGAGTCATTTCATCATATTTTTTTCTACTTTACCCTCTTTCCTACAGGCTGGGGAGAGCTTCCCAGTGTTCAGCCCAAGTCTGAGCCTGCTTGGGGAGAGCCAGCAGCTCCAACATCAACCGTAGACAATGGTACCGCTGCCTGGGGCAAGCCCCAAAGGGGAGTAGGAATGTGGGGAGATGGCAGTCATGAGTCCTCTGGACCCTATGGCAGGGCCAACGGGCCCCAAGGTTCTACGCCCTGCAAGCCAGGTAATGACCACAGATGAGTAAATTGATGCTGATACAGCATTGCATAATGTAAACCATAGGATAATAGCATTGCCCGCATAGCAAGATGCAGACACATTCATTGGTGTTCACAACTTGGGGCTCACATCCCCTCTTGCTGCTTTACTACCATAGTATAGCCATACACAGCAGATTATTCTGGTTTTATAAGTGCTACTGTAAAAGACAATTTCTCAGAATCTACATAACAGACACGCATTGTAAGCTCAACTGTTATTAAGTCTCATTATGATAAATGGCATTCAGAAGATTGATTAATGGTCCTTTTCTGCTTCTGCCTCTTTGCATGATAGTGACTGTAGGCATCTGTGGTTGAGATTGTGTGCAGTGGTAGAACAACTCCTGTAAAAGACCGACTGAGGATCACTCCCAGTTTGTGCACACCCACACCTTTCAGTTAAGGGGACAAAAACAGGGATTTCTTTAGACCTGTACTATAGGTGCCAATTCTGAAGATCGTTGATAGTGCTAGTGTGTTGCTGAGATTAAAGCAATTCCACACCTCAGCAGGTCTTGGTTATTTGCGCTCTTCTTTGAAATTTTGGACATAGTAGATGGATGTGTTCGGTGGGGGGGGGGGGGGGGGGGGGGGGGGGGGGGGAATGCAGTGTCAAATGGCAATAGTGGCACCAAGTGGTCAAGTTGAAAATTACCTGCTGCTCATGTAATAGTCTACGGTGTTTTCCCAAAGTGAATTTCAGAACAACACATGCTGATACTATGTGTATTAGTATCATTATTTTAACCTCACGTTTCTATTCTGTCGTGGATTTCTGTTTCCTAGGCCCAAAACCTATGCAAGAGGGTTGGGGAAATGGAGGAGAGGAGATGGGCATGTCTACCAGCCAATGGGACACTGAGGATGGGGACATGTGGAACAGCCCCACCTCCCAGGAGAGCAGCTCCTCCTGCAACTCTTGGGGCAATGGACCCAAGAAATTCCCAAGCAAGGTCAGAAAAAAATTTAGTGGCAGATTTTAATGTCGTGCATTGTGAGTGATTTGGTTGAACTTTGTTGTTGAATTAAAAATATGTTGCTTATGTTTTGTCAGGGGAAGATGGGCAACAAGCCAGATGAGGCTTGGATCATGAATCGTCTCATCAAGCAGCTCACTGACATGGGCTTTCCGGTATGTTTAAGAAATATTTTCAAAGATGTACTGACACACACACATAGCACTGATAGGCTTTTTGATTTAGGAAGATCTCTCTTTAATCCAGCAGCACCAGCGTCAGCTGTACCAGGCGCTTCTTGTGCTACATTATACTTTTATTTAAATAGAGAATTATCTGCAGTATATGGTAGAATCACATAACAATATATATATTTCTAGGGTAATAAATCATCAACAATATTAACGACTAAACTTGAGAAAACTGTTCAATTTTGTGGAAACAATTACAGAAAAATTAATCAGCTTGTTATCCATGTGTTCCAGAGAGACCCTGCTGAGGAAGCTTTAAAGAGCAACAACATGAACCTTGACCAGGCCATGAGTAAGTTCATCAACATGAATTCATGATTCAACATTGTTGCTACATCTAATCTTTGATGTAGCTGTGAATGATACCTGGTCATACATCTACTTAGGAAATATAACATTTAATGTATCTGTAGGAAAATGCTTTTGAATCAGTTTTTAGATGAATACTTAAATAGATGAATTGACATTTTCCTCTCTGCTCCCAGGCGCCCTGTTGGAGAAGAAGACGGACCTGGACAAGAGGGGTATGGGCATGTCTGACTACAGCAACGGCATGAACAAGCCCATGGTGTGTCGGCCCTCAGCACTCTCCAAAGACCCCTCTGACCGCAACACCTTTCACGACAAGGTAAGAATATGAGCAGCTAACTTTTTTGGGGGTTATGTTTTTTTTACATTTTGACTATTTTCACATGTGTTTCAAAGATAATTATTTCTTCACATAGCTTATCATTTATGTAATTGGGTTTCTAATCTCTATATTCTCCCATTAACCACTTATTTTGCTCTGGTCCAGGATGGAATGCTGTCAGACGAGGCCTCCCCATCACCGTTTCTGCCTTCCCCCAGCCTGAAGCTCCCCCTGGCCAATAGTAGCCTTCCCGGGCAGGGTCTGGGACAGGGCAACCCGGGGCTGGCCATGCAAAACTTGAACAACAGACAACAGGTAACACAGTTATACACACACAGTTGTACTACAAAATGACACAAAAACATGTCTGTGAATCCTTAAATGTTCTGTTAATATTGTGTTTAACTGTTTAGACTGCATGAGTTTTTAATAATATAGAAGCAATAATTTTCTTTCTCTCTGTTTTAATGTTTAGTACAAAACACCATTGTCATTATTTATCAAAGCTATCATTTCATTGGCCTTGAAGGACTTAAGTTTATAACATGCAGTGTTATTAATAACCTTATGATACATTTAATTTGTTTAACACACCTCTCTTCTCGCGTGTGCTGCCAAATCTCAACTGTTCTATTGCTCACTTATGTGTGTACATGACCTTGCCTGAAGTGCCAGACAAAATGGGATAGTTGTGCTCTATCAAATATCAACCCCAGAGGCCGCCATGCCCCAGAACATTTGCAGCACGTCCTTGAAGCACAAACAAAGGCACCCTACGCCTGTTGTGTTTGCACTGAATCTAACAATCCCTACCGCCATCATTTGATCTGAAATGTGGATTAAGCAACTCTTTTACAGGTTAATCGTTTTGGGCCATTTGAAAAGTCACAAATAATTATAGTTTCATGTTTTAAATAATTGTCTGCTCTCACTTGGTGTTCAGTATGTGTTTTGAGAAGTTAGACCTTGAGGGAAAATGCTTTGAAAGAGTTTTTTTAGACATCGCTCGGTGGACTGGCAATATCATTTTCACCTTATCGGCTTTTAAGTGAACTTTTATTTTCATCCAATTTAAGTGGACTCATTTTTTACTGACTTAACAAATCAAATTTGTACTAAGAAGGTTGAGGCTCAACTCTGGACCTTAATCCTTAGGTGTAATGTTGATGTTCAGCTGTTTAAGTTATGTGAATACACACAGAATTTTTATGAGGTTTCGTTGTGCCCTAATTTAGATACCCAGTGGAATGTTTGGCAGTAGTGGAGCAGCACAAACCCGGGCCATGCAGCAGCAGCAGCAGCAGCAGCAGCAGCAGCTACAGCAGCAGCAGCAGCCTCCTCAGCCACCTGTGCAACCTCTCAGCTCCTCCCAGCCTAGTCTACGTGCTCAAGTGCCTCCGTTTCTCACCCCTCAGGTAGATACATACATTACATCATTTCATTTGATACATTTACTCATTTGACCATCAAAAGACACTTACAACTTGGGACCACACAATAGTTTCTGTAGGTTGTAGTGTGTACTAATCTGTGTAATAAGATCAGGTAAAGAAGTGCTAGTAAGGACAGGCTGTTAAAGGTGTTTGAAGAAAAGGTGCTCTCAGAAAGGATGGGTCTTCAAGAGTTAGCTGATAGACTGTATTAGTTTCCCTCTGACCAGGGAACACAATTTGACAACCAAATTGTAAATAATAATTTCCAATTCTGGTATCTTTTTTCCACAACTGACCAAAGTCTGTGGCTGTTATTTTAGCTGCATTATAGCAGTGCTATGACTATAACCACTGATTGCTTCTGGTAATTATTCTCAAAAACATGTCACCTTAAAAAAAAAGCCAATTTTAGTCTAACATAAGGACCAAAACAAATCAGAGTAAATATATGTAAAGATAAAAACATCCTATTTTCTGCAAAAAGTAATGTTGCTGTTAAAATCTCTTGGATGCGTAAAACTCCATCTGCAGATCCTGTCTCTTCCCTTTTCCTCTCTGCAGACATATAGTGGTGACTAGCTTTACCTTGCCAGAAGCTGCTTTTGCGGTTGGAGTTGCTGTGATTTGCAATGACTAACATGTCCTCTCCTGTTCCTTCCTCCCCATTCTTCCCTTCCCTCCAGGTCCAAGCACAGCTCTTGCAGTTTGCAGCAAAAAACATAGGTCTGAACCCTGCACTTTTAACCTCACCAATAAACCCTCAACAAATGACCCTGTTGTACCAACTTCAGCAACTGCAAATGGTGAGTCAACATTCCCACTGGGTATGTTATGTCATGTACACAGAGATGTGTTGTGGTCTTTAAAGGAGGTTCAGAAAAGGAATTATAGCCAAGCACATAATATTTGAAAGTTTAGCTAAATGGATTAAAAAAAAAATAACATTAATCCGATAGATTTGTTCTGTTTTATTTGTCACTCTATTCATGTGTTTCTATTGTAATTAATATATTGTATTTTCGGTTTCCTTCATTCAGGCGTACCAGCGTTTACAAATCCAGCAGCAGATGATGCAGGCGCAGCGCAATGTTTCCGGGCCCATTAGACAACAAGAGCAGCAAGTGAGTCAACAGAGCACCATGCAGTGTATGATCGTAGAAGTCATGCATTTTGTGTGTTTCAACATGTGAGAACAGACAAAAACATGGTACAACATTTGCGTGGGAGCTTTTTTCAACATTAGCCAACCACCTGTTTGTTCTCTTTTTCAGTGTCCTACTTTTAAGATGAGGCCTGATAGAAGTGCTTGTTTCTCCCTTCATATTTCTCTGCTTTGCCTTTTTAATAATTCTACTTTTCACTTCATCTCTCCTTGCTCTTTGCCTTTCTTAATTTCTCTAAAACATTTTATCCTTTGTTTTTTCTTCATTATTATTCCACCAGCTTGCATTTGTCTCTTGAATTATGTTCTGCTTTCCTGTCCCTCATTGCCAAACATTTCCTTCCTTAATACACAGTTGTGACAATCTCTCTTTCCTCCCCCAGGTTGCACGTACAATCACCAACATGCAGCAGCAGATCCAGCAGCACCAGCGTCAGCTTTACCAGGCGCTGCTGATGAAGCAGCAGCAACTTCCCTCTCATTCCTCCTCCTCTTCCTCCTCCTCTGGTCTGCATCACCCTGGTGGCCCCACTGGAGGCCATGGCTCCGGCAAATCAAGCCTGGACCCCTTCACAGGCTCACACCAGGCTCCGGGCCTCGTTGACACAATGCACACCAAAGAGCTGCCATCTTCGCCCAATGCCTACAGCTCCTACTCCCTTTGTAAGTCTAGGATAGGGACAGCAACAGGTTGAAAATAGTCTTTTGGTGGTCCCTTCAACTCAATAAATGTGAATATGACGAAATGTGGATTGCTTGTTGAGGGTTTTCCTTTTTAAACACTTGAGGTAGCAACTCTGTCATGCATACATCTGTACTCATAACATACAGTGTGCCCAGCCACAAGTCATACATAAATTATGTGAACAATTTATTGTTGTGTCGAACAAACAACGGAAAAAAGTATAGCCATGTTTTTGTGAAAATTGCTGATTCACAACTTCTTTCATCTTGTGAAAATATAATATCTTCCTCTTATATTTTATGAATGAAGTAAAAAGACAGTTTTGTGTGTGTTTGCCCGCAGCTGGACTGAATCCAAACATGAATGTAAACTGCATGGAGGTCGGGGGTCTGTCCCTGAAGGAGCCCCCTCAGCCCCAATCCCGCCTGTCCCAGTGGACACACTCCAACTCCATGGACTCTGGCAACTCCTCAAACATGGAGCACAACCTCAATAAGCATGGTATGTTAGAAAAACAAAGACACGCATGAACACAAAAATGTAACATGGTTTAATATGAACATCTTTCATGACTATTGACATTAATTCAAAATGTAATAAACCATTTACCATGCCATATTAGATAGTGAAGTCATTATACAGATTTCATGATTAGATGATTATATAATCTATAAAATACAATTTCCAGACAAAATGCAATTATATAATTGACTTGTCTATAAAAACCCATTTTCAATGTCTTGAAAGGAGCAAATGACTCTGACATTTTGACTCCTACACTTTCCATTTCAACATTTAAGTCACCATCTCTTCTATAATATTCAGCCACTAATCGTCTTCATTGTCATATTTCCATGTATGGCCTTAAAAGGCACCAGAGCATCATCTTACTATATAATCACACACGTGGCTTCTAACTCTCAGTTTTCTTGAGTTTATGAGTCTTTCATTTAAGAGTCTTGCATAAAAATTGGTGAAACCTGTGAAAAACATGAACTATTTATTGTCTCTGTAAAAGTATATTAACTTAAACTGAATGCAACTAAGTCTGTTATTTGTTTTTGTTCTAGGTGCCATATCTGCTGCCTCCAATCTGGGCCCCCCTGGGAAGCCCCCCCATCTAGACGACTCCTACAGCCCTTACAATCTTATGTCCGGCTCTGACTCCCCCACCAGCCCCCTGGTACCCCATGACAGTTGGGGCCAGGGCAAGAGCCCCAATGAAAAGATCACAAACGGAACCAACATTAACTGGCCCCCAGGTGAGAAGATAAAATAAAAAAAGACTCTACATGTTTAGGAGTCAAATAGGTTTACAGTCACAGCCTTTGTTCTTTTCCTGTATTTCAGTTCTTCCCACAGTTGTCGAATTATTTGTGATTGTCAAGTTGCAATCAACATTGAACACTAGAAGTGGAATTTACAAGCAAAGAAATGATCATTTTGAATCAAGCAGTGGCTTAGAGGCTTGTTTAGGATTGTGTGAAACTACAAAGAAGTCATGTGATGGTAGTCTTTTGACCCTAAAATATTGTTTTTCTTTTTTTTTTTAAACATCTTTAATTTTTCCCCTTAGAGTTCTGCCCAGGTGTCCCATGGAAGGGCCTTCAGAACATTGACCCTGAAAATGACCCCAACATGACTCCCGGCAGCGTCCCCAGCGGTCCCACCATCAACACCAACATCCATGATGTCAACCGATACTTGCTGCGGGACCGGAATGGAGGTATGAATGACAAGAAGACTATTCACGACATTAAGACTTTTGAACCCTATCCATCAAGTAGTGACACATTTTTCCAATGCTACACATATATGCAATTACATCTTAGTTCTAGCTCTACATATTATTCTGTAACTTTGTCCTCTGAACTGTTCTGTCCTCCATCCTCTCTCTCTGTGTGAAGGTAAACTCTCTGACATGAAGTCCACCTGGTCCCAAGGGCCCATCTCACAGAGCCAAGGCTCACTGTCACATGAGTTGTGGAAAGTCCCCCAGGGGCCACGCAGCTCTGTAGCTCCTTCCAGACCCCCACCAGGCCTCACCAGTAGCAAGTCCTCTTCTACCTGGGGCGGCAACTCGCTGGGCCTGGCCCAAGGCTGGAGCAGCTCTTACACCTCCGGTGAGCACTTTGTTATTTTTCTATCTTAGAAACATCTAGTTGAACTTACTGAAAACTGTTTCAGTTACAAACTCTTGCTACATTCCTTCAGATTTTTAAACTGCAATTTAAAGCATAATATCCATAAATTGTTTCAAAGTCTCAGGTTTCATTTTGAGGTGTGTCTCTTTATATAGACAAACCTTTTCTAGAATGTTGATTATCGTAAAATTAGAAGTCCATAAACGTATGAAGAAACAAGTTCTTTATTGTTACTGTAATGGAAAATAATAACATTATACTATACTTTCTACTATCTCTGATCATGTTTACCCTTTCTGCTTGTGCAACTGCCAAGATGAGCTTTGATGAATGTTTTTTTTAGTTATTCACTCTGCAGAATGCTCTTTGCATGGTGTGGAAAAGTTAAGATTTTCAACAAATTCTTTCATATAAGGCAGATTCCACCAAAGTAAAGGCACTACAGTCTTGTTTTTGATGCTCTTTACTCTCAGCAAACATTGATAGAACTGTTGATGCGTAGGTGTGGTGTAGTTCACAGCTGCGAATGTGCAACCCCGCACTCGCTCTGTCAGTGTTTGCTGAACACACCCTGCTAAACTGGCATCTTGAGGTTTACCGGCTCTGCGTAAAGCCACAATTTAAACATCATATGTGTGACCTTATTTTGACACCTATATTCGCAGGAGATGGAGGACTTTGAGTAATGTAGATAGTAATTGTGTGTTCACTTAAATACGTGGGTAGAAGGTATCGTGGTTCCCTCTGATGTCAAACTCTCTGACCTCATGTGCAGAGGTCCACGCCCCCGCTAAGGAGAGCGCCACTATCACATGAAATCAGCTTCTTGTCTCAATGCTTCTGAAAAGATGTTAATAAAATAACATGATAAAATAATAGCTCACAGTCACACTCTTTGTTTTGTTTGCTTTACCTTTATTGAACTGAGTCTTCATTTCTCTTACAGAGGGAACCACCTGGAGTACTGACAGCCCCACCAGGACAAGCAGCTGGCTGGTGCTGAGGAATCTCACTCCACAAGTATGTAGTCTGTGATTCTAATTCTTGTTTAAATTATCGATTGCGTGGTAAGCAGAATTGGCATGTGATAATGATGAATTCAAAGATATATCTAGTCATGAATCAATGTCGTATATGAAAGAAAAAACAGAGCAATGATTCATCGATGATTCATCTGATTGCTGTTTGAAAGTGAAACAAACATTTTCTGCTTCTATAGTTCCTTTGACTAAGTGGCTTGGGTTATTGATTTCTGACGTCAAGAAAATACAAAAATGAAGTGACTGAAGTGAGATTAATAGAGGGTGGACAGTGATCAAGAGAAAATGAAGAGTGACTGCAAATCTAGTGTAAAATTGATGAATAAACTCCAATGTTGGTACTGCATGTCTTTTACATAAATATTTTTTTCATTTAATTTTTTCTCCTGTGCTCCAGATTGATGGTTCAACTCTGCGGACCCTTTGCATGCAGCACGGCCCCCTGGTCACATTCCACCTCAACCTGACCCAGGGAAACGCCGTGGTACGCTACAGCTCCAAGGATGAGGCCGCCAAGGCCCAGAAGTCTCTGCACATGTAAGGAAAATTCCCTCTCACCAACCAAACTGGGTTTAGTGAGGCTGGAATGAAATGTTTATTGCACTTCCTTTGCTTTTCACTTTGCTTTTCACCCCTTTCTTTTTTATATTAAAGTGTTATGAGCTTTAACAGAGGAAACCCTTAGTTCCTTCTTTCTTGTTGGTGGCAGAGTACAACTTTTTGGAGAAGCACACAATTTTGTATTTGAGCAGTCACGAGGAAAGTAGGTGGGGAGTCACACTGTAGTCAGCTGTATTGTGAGATTACAGCGAGTTTTGTAGTCATACAAGTGAAATAGGAGAAGTGCCCAGGCCGAAGGACTCTGTGCTTTATAATTGTCTAAGATTTGTCGCCTAATTTTGTTTTCATGAGGGTTTGCACTGGTTGCTATGGAAACAAAATACAAGATGTGTGACCTACTTTGACTCATTACCAGCTGCACGCAAATGTGGTCACAGCAGTGCAAGAAAAAACATAATGGCAAAATCAAGCCCTAAATGAGCACTACAGTTTGTTAAAAAAAAAGCGTCAGGTGTATCCTGGCCCGTTTTTAAACAAAGATGTCATTTCCAAATATAAAATATTATTAGTTCCTTATTTCTGTTTTGCTTTTCACCATTAGACTAATTGTTTTCTCTTTTTGTCCGATGTAAGGTGCGTGCTTGGAAACACCACTATCCTTGCGGAGTTTGCCGGCGAGGAGGAGGTGAACCGCTTCTTTGCACAAGGTCAGTCACTAGCGGCAAACACCACTAGCTGGCAGGCCAACCCGGGAACCAATCAAAACCGAATGGGCGGAGCGCCACAGTCCCACTCCATTGGCCAGTGGAGCAGCGGTGGCAGCAAGAACAGCGGCAACGACCTGCTGTGGGGCGGAGTGCCTCACTACTCCAGCCTTTGGGGACCGCCGAGCGGAGAGGACGCCCGCGTGATCGGGAGCCCTACCTCCATCAACACCCTGCTGCCTGGAGATCTACTGAGTGGGGAGTCCATGTAGGATGATGCCACGATACACTAACCGACCGACCACCGTGTCATGTAAGCCAATCGGTGGTTGATGAGGTGGCAAAAAATACAAAACAAACAAAAAGATTTAAGTGAACAGGAGCAAAACCCAAGCAAATCATGTGGCGATAATCAGTATCAATTTGAACTGTTTTGAACTGTGAAATGTGACTCAGAAGGAAGGGGGGTCCCTACCACAGACTGCAGACTCCACTCCTTCTGTTTTACTTTTATCCTTCTGTTTTTATTTCTTTAATTTTTTTATGGAAAGCGGCAAGTTGTTTTCCTTTTGGTATTTTTGAAATGCTTCATATAAAACAAACTGAAACGAGAGACACAACACAAAGAAACCTTATAAGTATTTTTAGTTTTTCCATAAGTGTACATGACATTCTGTGCGAAGTGTTTTTAGGAGAAGCAATCAGAGCTGCCATCTGAGACTTTCCTTTTCCCTCCCAAAAAAGAAAACGAATCATCCAAAAATAAGACTTAAAACGACCATTCCCAGCATGTCCATGGCCAATGATGCGGTTCGAAGACCTTTACTAGTTATGTCAACGTTGTTTTCTCAGCACTAATATTAGCCTTAAGTGCTCTCTGGCCCAGGTCCCATGTTTGTTTTGTAACTGAAGAAATAGCTGAAATCTTGCACAGTTTCAACTCTGAGCCAGCAAGTGGTACAGGACACAATTGGTGACTAACTCTGTCACTGGGCAGTTAGAAGGCCTGGCCATGTGACTGGCCCTGCCAATCATCAGCTTAATGATTTTAATTTGCCTTCTCAAAGGAATTCCTCAGCTCTTTAATGTTCTTTTTTTTATTAGGTTTAGACCCGAGCGCATTTTTGATATCTGTCCCAACATATAAGCTGAGAGAAGATTATTCATCAACCTTGTCTCTGTTTTCATACATGACCTGTGTATGTCCGGTGGTGCCCAATCACTGATGTCTGCGAGCCCAGATCCTTCTGGTCACCTTCGACTGGGAACTCACTGGTTCTTTGTTGAATTTTCAATTATCCAGTTTGATATGAAGCCCAGTGGTCTGAATGATCATCAAGTTTTTTTGGGCAGTTCATTGTGCAATATACATGATAGACTTTTCTTCCGTCCATACTCGATGTCCACCGGAGCTGGTTTCTCTTATATTTTTATTTTCTTTTTTTGATTGTTGCTGATTGCAGCAAAAGACTTTGGAACTCAAAAAGAAATTACCACCATACCCCCTTTTCACAACTTGGATTCCCTCCAGGCTGCCAATCCCCCTGATACTGTTGGGTAAACTCTGCAAAGAGGAAGAAGCAACTTTTGAACTGTGCATACAGCCAACTGTACTGAAGAGTGAAACTGGGTACACACATGCATTCTTCCTCTCTGCGTGCCACAGCCACACCCAACAGAGACTGAATCTACAGTGGGATTGGATGGTTCTGGGTATCTGGCACAATACCAAATAAGAGGGGTTTCTCCTAATGCAGTAAACCTACGAGTGTTCCTTGCGTTTGGTACTGTGTAAACAGAAGAGACTAAGACTTTTATAAATTCAAAGGGTTTTATCATAGCACTTATGAAGAGCAAATCGCTTCAACTGCAATCCAATAAATCAAAAAAAGGAGCAGCAAAAACATAGGAAAAAAAACAAAAAAAAAACTGCTCTTTTATGTACTGTATCAACTTCTTGGAAATGTGTCTGGCGATGTTCCTCTGGTAGCAGGATGAAGGGAAACAGAACTGAAATGTACCATTGGACTTTTGGCGGGGGGAAACTGCAGTCTACGATTCCCCCCCCCCCCCCCTTTGAACTTTATCAAAGTGAATATCACTGTCACTCCAAATGTTTTCGCCTTCTTCTGTTTGGAGGCACAAGACATGCAACGTCAGCTGTCTCTCGACGCCTGCTGGCCCGTCAAGCCGGTCGGTCGGTGGATGAGTCCAAGTGGGGTGGGGAGGTGGAGTGTCCACTGAGTGCCTCTATGTTGTGGTCCTCTGGGTGTCAAGCGGCAGCCCCACTTCCTCCCGGGCTCCACTTGACCATCCCTTAGTCTGGCAAGAAAGCGGTTCCTCCGAGGCTCGGCCAATCACGGCCCTCTGCCACGCAAACACGGGCGGCATCTCAAAACGGGGGGCCCGCCACCACTCAACCCTGCGGTCGTCCTGCCCTCCCCCCCTCATCTCTCAGTTCTTTGACACAAAGATCACTTTAGCTGGAAGATGTAATAGTCATATTTCTGGAATTTTTGCCAGTGTACTTTCTTTTCTTTTTTTTTTGAAAAAAAAAGGATGATTTGACTTTGTTTCCAATGTGTTCAATTGTTACTTTTTGTCTAAATGCAGTGGTCTACAATATACTGGCTGCTGACTAGCCCTTCACTGTTCATATGCAGAAACACTTTGGTCAGAGGTGCCTCTGTATGTTCATCCTGTGTATTGAATGCAAAACGAGGATCAATACTACAGACCGTAATTGATTGTCTATTTTTTTTTTTTAAATGATAATGCTTTTGTGTTGGACAGTATTCTGTAGTACTTCCAGGTAGTACCTTGAGATGTGTAAAAAAAAAAAACAGAAAAAGAAAAAAAAGGGGTGTGGGTGTGTGTCGCTCCAAGCTGCTCCGCCTGTCCGCAGGCTGTCCCCCCTTACCCTTTGCCTAGCTGCTACGCTATAACCTCCTCACCTCCACCACCTCAACCAGACCCAGTAGCCCCCCCCCCCCCCCCCGACCAGGCACCGACAGGCCCTCGTATCTGTTTCTATGCAAAAGACTAGAGGCTGGGGCCCTTTACAGCACGCCAAACCCGACTCTGGAATGAGCTTGGCAAACCCTGACACTTGTCCCTGGTGGGCTCCTGTAAGCACTTCGGCTTGGCCACCGTTTCTGTAAAGTCAGGCGAAGCCACCAGAACACTGTCGTATACTTAAAGTCCGAACACTTTTATCAAAAGGTCGAACTTTCTCTCTGCGCTGACGACACTTCTGTCCAGCTTGATCTCAGGGTTGGGGAGTTGATGATTCCAAGCACGAGATGCAGCTCTCCGTATCTGTCCTTTCTACTGTGAGAGCGAAGTCTTAGATTTAAAGGCCATCTGTGTAACAATCTGTACAGACCTCATGCCTCGAACTTAATCCTGATTGGAGGAGAAAAGGCTTGTATTCAATCCTTTTCTCGAAAGGTGGCCTACAGCTGCTGTTTGGAGGCCTATTATTGCATGTACAAGATGCCAATGTAACGTGCCAATATAAATTTGCTGTGTCATACCGTGTCTTTGTAGACAGCACTTCTGTTCTTTACTCGGAGGAGCTTTGATAACCTTTGCGGAGGGTGCAGCGGGGGACAGGAGGGAACAAACAAATGGGCGGCAGCATCACACCCTGAAATGACTGAGATTTTTTTTTTTTTTATGCTTTTGTGGGGAACACCCCATGCTAAGGAGAGAGTCTACTCAGTTGGGGGTTCCAGTTTGCTACAGTGCACAGTTGCTGATGGGTAATCCCGGGTACATATTTTTTTAAAACCAAAAATGAAATCGCATTTTAACGTCATTTTTATGAAGTTTGACATAAAAATCTTAAAAATGCTAAAAAATCTAAATGAAAAAAAAAAAAAGATCTATAATATGTTAAAGCTCTGCACTTATAGCTGAAACGTCTCCGGCCATCAGCTTCTACTACCACCATCTAAAAGGGGTAGACCAGTGGCCGGGGTGCCTTTTTTGTGGATGCTGTATTTATCTTGTTTTTATGTTTGTGTCCTGCTCAAAGCGGGCCCACTGAACTGTACATTTCCACAGACCCAGATGGCTTGGGCCCACTGCATCAGCCTCAACTCCGCTCACTCTGCATCAGCAAGAGGGGAGGAGGCACATTTCAAGAGGTACAAAGTCTTAAAAATCATTTAAAGAAAAAATGTTTGAAAATTTAAAAAAAATAAAAATAACAAGAAAACGGGAAAAGGCTACCTTTCAGGACTTGCAGTCCTGCAGCACACAAGCAAAAATCACTATTGCCTGTTTCTGTAACTGCCTTGATCCAAGCTCAGACAGACCCAATAGCCGAGGACCTCCCAGCATCCTGTACTAACTGGAGAACCCTGACAGTGAAGGGGGTTTCCCATGCTGCACCAGCATCGAGAGGGTCTCCTCTCTACAGCTCTGTTCTAGATAACAGTATATAATGTATGTATACACTACATATATGTATATGTATATACTGTGAGTGTGGTGTGTAGTATCACCTCTTCTGACTTCTTGGATCGTAACCTCTGAAACTTTTCGTTTTTGTTTGAAAAGGTCTTGGTTTGATACACCTGAAAATGAGCAATATGTATTTTCCCCGCAAATAAGTGACACAAAGGAAAGAATTAGGGTCGGGTGTAAACAGATACTTGATTGATTGAAAGCTGCGTCGTTGTTCTACGGAGTTGGATATGCACGTTCTGGTTTTGATGACATATTACAGTACTTTGAAGTGCTCGTACTGTATATGTGTTTGTTAGTTAGGCCAACCGGAATCCCCTGGTTTGATGCATATTTTACCCAGTTGATGAGAGAAAAAAAAAATCAAACATATCAAAACAAAACATCGAACACAAATACTTGAATCATGGAGCGCCAATATCTTAATGTGAAGTCAGTAATTCTTTATATTTTTTTGTTCTCTCCGTCTGACAGGTACACTTAGGGGCTTTTTAGAGAATATCAAAAATGTATTGCATTAAGTTACAAATACAAAATCTCTGAAAAAAAAAATGCAAAAGTCATCTTAGATGTGTGCTTGAAGGTCAGATGTTTGTATGAATGTGTGCGCACAAGACCGTGCGCACAGGGCACAGGGCCTGCTGTTATGTTCCACTCAGTATGTTATATTTTGTCTGTTTTTATCTTTTCATTTGTGTCGTTACTTTGTCAAAAACTATTCTGATAGACGTTATCTTCTAACGTTGCACTGAGTGTCTTCTACCCCTCACTCAGCTAATCGTAGGTAAACGAGTCTAAGTACGGAGGGGAGATGGTGACAATTCACGTGTTCATGTTTACTCAAGGACTTAATGGATTTTTTTGATTCTATCTGTAAAAAGTTTATCTACCTTATAGTGGCTTTTATTGTGGAATAATCCAGTACAAGGGTTATCATTGAGTATTGCACCATTTTGTTCCAGTTATACAATAAAAATAAGAAAAAAAAAAACTACAAAAAAAAAGACAAAAACTTAAAAAATGGGGAAAAAACAAAGAACTGTTGCCATAGATAGCTGTAGAAGGACTAGTAATCCCTATGTTAACTTCATGTGGAAATGGAAAAGGGATAAGAGTGTGGGAGGTGAGTTTGTTACAAGACTCATTTCAGAGGTGCCTATCTTTTCTGTTCTCGTTTTTTGCAAAAGCCACTCGTCGTTTACAAGCATTTCATGTGTCTGAAGTTCAAGGAAATAGAAATTTATAAACAGGAATGTTGTGTGAAAAACAAATGAAAAAAGAAAAAGGACAAATTTCCTCTACCATCAAACATGGACATGAAAAAACCTTGCAAAATGAAGATTTATGCTTCTTTTCAGAACTCTGGGATTGATCAGTGTTGTGTCATACTTCAGATTTTGATTTCTCATTTTATTTTTTTTCTCGATGTTGACAGACTATCTCTGTGTGTTGAGTTGTGATTTTATGTTTCCTGTAAGCGACGGCGTTTGCTTACGATCTTGCACACTCATTAAAAAAGATGTGGATTTTGTCTCAGGAAGGCCAGGGTTCCAGATCCCAACTCCCATCATTTATAAGTTTAATGTTTGTATGAAAAAAAAAAAGAAAAACAAGCAACTGAAAACAATTCAACTCCAAGCAAAGCACTGAAGGGTTAACAGAATATAGAGAACCATTGTTTCTTTATAACAACAACAAAAAGATGTTCGTAGCAAGTTACATATTTACCAAATAAGACTGAGAATCAACTTTGAAAAAAGTGGAGTGCTTTACATGTGAAATCTAAGTAGAAATTGCTTTACATTTAAACAACGATCAATGTTTTGATTGTCAAAAAGACAGAAGATGCATTTGTATGTTTTGATGCTGTACTTTTACTTTTCCATCTTGTGGTTCAGGAGCATCGTGCAAGAAGTATTTCTTTCTTTCTCGAATCACCTCTCCTCTGTGTTGACACGTCTGTCGCTGGGACAGGTCTCCAGCAGTGGAGAGGTTGAAAGTGGAGGAATGAAGCTTTTCGTTTAGTTTTTTAAAGGATCATGATCTATGCACAAGTGGGAGGGAAGAGTCCAGACCCCTGCAACTGTGACGCGGGCGTTTGTCGACTCAGGCTCTGGGGTTCAGGGTTTGATGTTAAGGTTGTTCTTTCTTTTTCTCTCTTGCTCAGAGTTCCTTCCCCTTCCTCCTTTTATCATCGCCATCATCTAATGTTTTTAGCGAAACTTTACATTGCGTCGTCATGCTGTGTAATCCTTAACCAATGAGCGCTTATCCTTCTGCTAAAGCACTGTGGGTTGTACTGAAAACAAAGCCCATGACTTTTAAAGGCTGTTTTTTTTAGGGGCAGAGGGAGGGAGGGTGGGCTAGGGAACTGGGGTGGGGGGGTGTAATTTGCCTTTGCCTTTCTCTTTATTTTGACAAAAAAAACGTTAAGGTAAAAATGTCTGTAACTGAAATACAAAGTTGTGGCTTTTAATGTTGTTCTTTTTTCTCCTCATAGAATGTGATTGTTAAGGACATGCACCGGGGGAAAAAATTCCATTGATTATGGAGCTTCTTTTTCGGACTATATTAATAAAGTACAACATTTTCTTGGCTGTTAACTGGTGTCATGCTTTTTGTTTTGTGACTTAGAACTATTCCAAAGTAATTGTATTATTCTAATGCATACATAATTAGCGGATGCATCTTTAAACTAGCATAACTGCACTGTGGTTGTATGCCTCTGCTAACTGGAGCAATTTCAATGTAAATATTTGGATATTCATTGTGTGACCTTGACCTTTGACCTCCAGGCATCAAACTCTAAATAGTTCATCTTTGAGTCCAAGTGAGCATTTGCACCAAATTTGAAAAGATTCCCTCGAGCTGATCGTAAGATATCATGTTCAAGAAAAACACAAACATTCTTTGTGAGGCCATCTTGACGTCAACACACAACTTGCTGTTTGACATGGTTGAACATTGCAGTTTAAGGAACCCTGGTGAAAGATTGTGGCAATAATGTGTCGAAAGAAGAAACAGGGCTGTAAACAAGGTTGGTTTCAAATTCTTATAAATGGGAACAAAATGTCTTCAACCTCTTTGTTGGACTTCAAGAACACACACAAGGAATCTTTATGATGAACATAAGTCATTTGTTTTAGATAAAACCACACAAGGCACATTTAGTTTGCTGAACATATCCAAAGCATCAATGTTTATTTTGAAAAATCTTTTAATACAAACTTCGAAATGCATCACAAGAAATGTTGACATTGAAATATAAACTAATATATCTAAACTTATGTCTAGTACAAACACTCTTTTGACCAAATATAAAGAAAATAAAAACAATCTTCTGTGTGTCAGAGGCAGCTGAGCTGGAGAGTTGGTTTAGTTCATAATGCTGCTTAGCAGGTTTTACATTTTTACTTCCACCAAAAAAGCTTTCGTTTTTAACAGCGCTTGGATGACTCAAAACTACTGAACCAATTTCTATAACATACTGTGGAGGGGCGGGGCCCCAAACCCCAAAATAACCTATTCAATATTGGTGCGGATCCAGGAATAGGTTTAACTTTTTTACAGTGTTCCCCTTGAAATCAAATTTAAATTCTCCGGATCTAAATTTTTGCATAAAATTGCCAAAACTAATAAATATCATACCTCTAAATATGCTTGATTGTTTTTTCATGCATTGATCAATTAATTAATCTAAGTGAAAACGCTCTGTCTCACATTGTTAAAATAAGAGCATTCTGTTCAGTACCATCCCACTTCAGTCCTGACACTTCAGGACTGAACTGGTACAGGAGCTGGGACTTTCATAATGGTTCTCAGGGACGAGTTTCTTCACAGCGCAGTTTGTGTACTCAGACGACTCCATTTCCTCCAGATGGTGAGAGGCCAGTTTTCGGGCGTGTGGCTTCACCCCAGTCATCTCCTCGTAGATGGGGGCCTGAGGGCGTGCCTTGACACCGCGGCGAGCTTTGCCCTGATGAGAGGCGGGGGGTAAAAATCAGTGAAGGCAAAAAAACAAAGTGCACGCACGCTTTTGATTTCCTGTGTTAAATCAGAGTTTCTCATTTTCTCTCAGAGCAGCATCCTCAGTCGGAAGTTTCAGTCTCACAAGTTGTACAGTTACACGGAAAACACCCGAGTTGAACATTTGACTTAGAGAGAAGTAGAGTGAGGGTCTCTCCTCCTGAAGAAAAACATGCTGACAAGTGTCAGCAACAGGTTATGAAACCGGTGTGGTTTTTGTGGTGAGCTGCAGAGGAACTTTCTGGCACGCTCAGAACAAACAGATGGTGTTGCTGCTAATACACAACATCCCCCCCCCCCCCCCCTACTCTTGTAGCATTAGATATCTGAGACCCTGGGACCACTCACTTTACGAGTCACAAGAAATCCAATGAGGAGGAGGAGGAGGAGGAGGACGGCTACAGCTGAGGACAGGGCGTACAGCAGGGTGGAGTAGCTGGAGCAGCCGCACTGCCCGCCTGAGGACAAGCAGAGAGGGAGAGGAGAGATGAGCATCGATGATCCAGCAGAGCACAAACACTCAGGGGCCGCGACATCTCCTCAGCAGCCTCAAGGCATTCTTACATCGGATCTGTCAATGTGATCTTCATGAAATCCTGAAGGAGAGAAACGACAGCTGGAAATAAAGAAGTACACGACTTCCTTCCTCGTTCAAGGCTGCACTGAGAAAACACTCTCTTGTGAACGTGATGGTCATGGTGTTACATGAAGACATGAGCTGAATCATGCACTGATAGCAGTTTGGTTACCGAGGTGAAATGAGAAGATGGGCTGAAAGGTTAACATTTTACATCTTATACATTTTATCTGTGGCTAATTCTTTCATATTTCAATATTTTAGATCTTTATTCCCCTGGTTTAACTTCCAATTTGGCACAAACATTCACTTGGACTCAGGGAGAACCTGATTAGAACTTAGGATTCAATTGCCACTGGGACCCTACAATTCCCTTATTGGCTTCGTGACACGTTATCTCAAGAAAAAGTTGAGAGAATCTTTTTTGATTTGGCACAAATGTTCACTTAGATTCAAGGATAAGCTGATTTGAATTGGGTCAATTTCAAGCATGTTTTCTGCCTTAAAATAATACAATCTCAAATCAGCAATTAGGACATTTCTTCTTATTTGAGCCACTTGGGCGCAAAGATTAACTGCTTAGATTTTAGTGATCAGAGATAAAGGTCACAGTGACCTCATATGAGTCTGGAATCAAAGTAGATGGGAACTGCACTGGTTGGCAGAGGCATCTGGCTTCATCCTGGAGGTGATGATTAAAGTTATCATGAAAATAAACATTATTTTTTTATTTTCAAAAGCCTGGGAAAAAGTGTTGTTTAGTGGAAGTGGCCTTGTGGTCCGGTCCTGCAGTGACGTGACCCACCTTGCACAGAAACAAAGAACACTTGTCTCCCCAGACTGGAGCTGGTGTCGGCCCTGCCTCGCACAAGCAGCTGGCAGCTGTACAGGGCACTTTCCTCCGGCTGCAGCTGCTGCAGGGTGAGCTTGTAGGTGAGGCCGCTGGGGCCGGGCGCGGACGACAGCTGGACCCTCCCAGTGGAAAACTGAGAGGAGGACGAGGAGGACGAGGAGGAGCTGCTGCCATGATGACGCTTTGAGTGGTACAACACCTCCACTGGAGCCCGGCCCCTCTGGCGCTTCAGACTCACGCCCTCCACCGCCTGGCCTTCCCCGTTTGGGGGGAGACAGGGGAGCACGGCCGAGCCCCCGGCACAAGTCTCTATCAACCCTATGTCCAGAGAGCCAGGAGCAGCTCCAGAGAGGAAAGGGAAACACTGATATAGTGGATTCGGGCAAGGCTAGATTACAAATTTAGATTCACTCAGGTGCAATGTCATGAGTTTGAAATATACCCATATGTCATAAAACCTTAATATCCTGTTACACTATACATTGCCTATTGTTCCAATTCTAATACCTCCTTATCTTGCATGTTTATGTATTTATGACAATTTGTAATGGTGCTTTTTTTTGCTCTCCCCTGTTCTGCATTGTGAAAGAGTAAAGGATGATGTTATTCTATCAGTGGGTTCATACTGTGTGGGTACATCCAGAAGTGTTTCCTTTTATATGGGATTATGTGCGCCTCCAGAAAGTTGTTTTCTAAGACTTGTTTTAATAATCACAACATGGATTGCATTATAACCTGTAGATTTACAAAATGCTTGGGGGGGGGGGGGGGGGGGGGGATGATTAGACTGACCCACAATGAGTCATATATGTGCCAGCAGAGGGAAGTACTTAATTCATCAGGAGTATAAACTGTTGTATACACCTCCTGTATGGAGCATAACGATCATGTGGAATCTCATGAGGTAATGTCAACCCTCTGAGACGTTAGAGACAACCCTTCACACATCCTCTTGACCTTCTGGGGTTTGGCAAGTTGAACCTACAAAGTGGTGATGTGTGTGTTGGTGGGGGGGGGGGGGCGGTAGGAGGTAGAAACACTCACCAGCTGTAACAATGAGGACGAATTCAGTGTCTCCGTGTATCCACTGGTCTTCAGATAGATCGTTAAAAACACCAAATTCACAGTGGTAGCGGTCTGCGTCGCTGACCCTCAGCTCGGAGATGGTCACGTTCAGGGCGTGGCTTCTGGGGTCGCCACTGGTACTGATGCGGCCCTGGTCGTCATTGTTCTTCACGGAGGCGTTGCTCCCCGTGTAGATGTAGAGCACTTTGCTCTGCTGCAGCCAGCTGCGGTTCAGGTACATGGCGAAGGGCGCGGGATGTTTCTGCGGAATGACACACGGAAGAACCACAGACTCGCCCTCAAACCGCTCCAGGAACTGAATGTCACTGAGCACTGGAGTGAATGAAATACAGAAAGTTGTTTTACACACAGCACTGCCTAGGGACTAGAGGACAGATCTTAATTCTAGACTGGTGAGAGAAAATTACAACTGTATTCTTACTTTAAAGATATACAAATGTTTCGAAGAAGAAATTGCAGCTGTGGTGTTGTTTGAGAGTTTGGGGTTTAATTCTTGATGTGGAGGGGGAAACAAAAACTGTATAAATCCAGCATGTAAAGACTCAAGTTCATTGAAGAAAATTCAAATTCTCACAAAAAAAAACAAAACACAAACAAGGTAATTTGCAACCACCATATTCTAAAATAATTAACCAAATTTTGTACAGGCCCATATTCACAAATCTCATTCATTTGCGCAGTAAGATTGAAGAAAATCGAAAAAATACAAAAAAAAAATGTTTAACAATTATGACATGGCAACTGAGTATGTAGTATGGGTTAGTGTGAATAAACACATAAAAAAAGTAATAATTTAAATAATTAAACCCACAATTTAATTTCTTCACACACTCAAAATGATAGAAAACACCTCATTAAAGCTTTATTTATGAACTTGTGTAATGAAGTGAGATGGACATTTAGTGTGAAATACATAAACTCTGTGCATCAGCCATCCGACCAACAATTTAAAGATGAGATGGAAAAAACTAAGTAGAATCCAGTTCGACTCCAAACAGAGACCAGTTAAGTTGATTTAATAATCCAATTAGTCATGCAGAAGGGTTCCTGGGATCTCATCAAGCTGTTTAAAAAATTGGCTCTCAATGATTCCAAAGAAGAAAAGACTCCTAATGTACACAAGCAGGTTCTGAGACCATCAGCCTGAACAACAGAGCTCCACTCACCCAACACAGCTTGTGTGATGACCAGAGTCCACACACAGGCCAGGAGCTGGACCCCCGGCATCTTTGCAGCCCTTTCAGCTGAAATCCAGAGGGAAGTCAGTGATGTAAACCATGACAGAACAGACGCCTGCGCTCAGAACTGGATGTCAAAAGTTTGGTTAACTGTAAATGCAAGCAAGAGGAACTCCATGAAGCTCCACCTTCAAACCTCAATGCGAACGACAAGAGGAAGCACTAACCCCCCAGCTCCACCAGCAGCTTCTTCTGAGACCCTGAGGTCAAGGATCTAACCTCACGGCTCAGCCTAGACTCAGTACAAACATCTAATGAGTACGAACTAGTATGTGTGTGTTGTTAAGGGAAATTGGCTTAAACTGCTCAGTCTGAGCTTCAGCTTTATTCACAAAGATCTATTTTCTTTTGTATACATTGTGTTTTATATGCTTGAAGAAAATCGCACAAAATATGTTTTGCATTTTCCAGAGGAAGCGATGATGCAAGTCTGACTTGGAAACAGGATGTGTCTGTTTGATGAAATAATGTGCATGAGTGACCTCCAAAAAAATAGAGGCGGGCTGTATATGTTTTAGTCTCGATTCCTGACTCTGTAAAAAATACAGAAACATCATTCAATGGGACTTGTGTAACTTCTGTATTTGATTTGATTTTACTTTATTCACTGAAAAAAGGTCTGATCAGTGCAAGAACAAAAAATCTTTAACTGCTCACTTCTCACAGAGGATAGATTGGAGCAAACAACCGTTTCTATGTGCATGTGAATGTCGTGCTTTACATTACATTACATTTCATTTAGCTGACGCTTTTATCCAAAGCGACTTACAATAAGTGCATAAAATCCCATGGGTACAGACCCTGGACAACAAGAATCAAGAAAGTACAATTTCTTCAAAATAAAGCGAAACTACAAAGGTTTTTTTTTTTTTTTGTACTGGTCTGACAATTTTTTTAATTTAATGTATTTTGAAAGAAAATGCATAAATATCTCATTTTATTGGTCATTAACTTAATGATCATTTGAATTTGGTTTTCAAGATTTATGACTTGATTTAGACCTGAAACCTGAAGACTTGAGACATGAGAGTAATCTTAAAGTCTGGATACAAGTCTGAATAAACGTCTGGATTTCTAAAGCCCCTTTAGGATGATTCATTATTTCTGCTTGCAATCAATCAATCACATTTTATCTGTACAGCCCATATTCACATATCACAATCTGCATCATAGGCATTTTGACCCTTACTCAAAGAATTAAGTTTAATTTAGACATAAGATGAAGTGTGTTGTTGTTGTTGTGCAGTTCTCCTCTCGTTTCATGTGTCTTCACTGAATCAATAAACTGTAAACCTCCACCCGGCCCATAGACCCCACAGTCATTGAGGAGGTATTGACTGTGGTGGTGACCAAACCCAATACAAGTGGAGAGATTAAGAAATGAAAACAAGATCCTTAAATGTCATGGTGCAAAATGACCCAATGCAGAAAATCTTTATTCCTCATTGTCACACATCAGTCTCCACCGAGCCATGTGACAATCAGCTCTTCAGAGCCACTTTTCTTTTTCGTCTAACAGGAAACCAGCTTTATATTGAGGGTTTACTCTAAGCTCAGGTCTAAGGAGTGTGTTCGATTGAAGAGGCCACAGCTCAA
The DNA here is from genome assembly GCF_949316205.1 of Platichthys flesus. Lineage (NCBI taxonomy): Eukaryota > Metazoa > Chordata > Actinopteri > Pleuronectiformes > Pleuronectidae > Platichthys > Platichthys flesus. Next base: position 13,944,919 of record NC_084949.1, read on the forward strand.
GGGTATTCCTTTTTGATTAGATTCAGTTTGATTTACCAGTGTCTGTTGGTGAATGCATTTGTGAAATGTTCAGAATTCTTTGTGGGCATAAATTCTGTGAAGTGAACGTGTGTAAGGCCTGAGTCCTATCACATCCGCTCTCACTAATAGTTCTAAACACATCCAGAAATATACAGCTATAAATGCTTTTCATGAACCGTACTTCCTTGTAATGTTGTCATTGTTTCAGGACTGATAACTAAAACAATATTGGTTTAAGAGTGAGATATAAGGGAACTTTGATTAAAAACCCTACATATGTTGGTTTGAAAATATGTATTTACAATTTTTTTAATTCATTACATTTCTACATTAATTTTTTTGTAATATTTTATTTTTTTGATTCAACATTTGCCACTGGGAGGTGCACTAGTGTCTGAATGTGCAAAAGTTGATCACCTCAAATTCTGTATCAAACAAGTTTATACTCAACTACAGAAGAAAAGACAAGAGCCCAAAAAATATATACATTTACTTTATTAAAACACAATTAAAATCAAATACATTCAAACTGTAGGCTTGTAGTTGGTCCAAAATTAAAGGGGCATGTGGCCAAAATTATAAATAAAACAAATTGAGTTTACAGTTAATCTGCATAATAAATACTTTACTTTTGGTTTAATTTTCACACCTTCTGTAAAAATACAACTGAGGCGACGGCATATTCATTCGTGGTGCTCGCTGGAAAAACTCCACGGCAACATGACAGAATACTGCCGACTCACTTCATGGGTTGTAATGTGGAATTTCAATTTCACAAATGTACAGTTGCAATCAGAAATATTCAACCCCCCAAAGATTTTAAGGATTTATCAATTAAAGTAGACAGAATCTTGTTCTTTGATCAAGATTCTCCTTCGGATGCCTTCTTTATGAGTTGAGTGATAAAGAAAATCAACACGGAAAATGCATGATGTAGTATTTGTGTGTAGCAGTATATTTTGTTAAGATAGCCATGTCACAATTATTCAACCCCTATATAATAGTTGTTTTTAAAGCTGTCTGACAGTTTTTTTTGTCCTAAAGTTGAGTTGAAACATTATTAAGCCTTTGGGAACTCTATACTGATCCTTCATTTGCTTCAGCTGTGATGCATATATAAACCCCACCCAAAGCCCAGCATTTAATCAAGGACCCTCAGCAACTTAGTCAGAACAACTCAGATAAACCCCTGTGTGACTGCAAGACACCTACAGGATGACCTGATGAAGGCTGGTACAAGTGCTGCAGTGGCAACTATAAGACGTGCACTGAATAATAAAGGACGTAATGGCCGGCTCCAAGACGCACTCAGCTCTTGACCACAAGCAACATCAGAAGTCGACTAGAATATGCCAGGAGGAATTTGGATAAGCCTACAGAGTTTTGGGTGACAGTTCTATGGACTGATGAAACCAAACTGGAACTGTTTGGACGTATGGACCAGCGGTATGTCTGGCGTGTGAAAGGACAGGCTTATGACCAGAAGAATACCATCCCCATAGTCCAGCATGGAGGTTGGTCAAAGATGATGTTGGGCTGTTTTTCTGCGGCAGGAACTAGCAATCTTTATTGTGTACATGGCATCATGGATTCATAGAAATACCAGGCCATTTTAAAGAGGAATGTGATTCCTTCTGTTGACAAATTGAACCTTGGTGATCATTGGACTTTCCAGCAAGACAATGATCCAAAGCAAAATCTCCAAGTCCACCAAAGCTTGGTTGAGAAAAAGATCCTGGAACGTCCTGGAGTTGCATTCACAGTCACCAGATTCAAATTTGATTGAAAATCTTTGGTGGGATTTAAAGAAGGCAGTTGCAGCATGGAAGCCATCAAACATCACTGATCTAGAGGCTTTTGCACTTGAAAAATGGGCAAAGATTCCAACCGAGAGGTGTAAGAAGCTTGTCCGCACTTACCGAAAACATTTTTTAGAAGTTATAAAAGCTAGAGGAATCGCCACAAAGTACTGAAGCTGGGGGGTTGAATAATACTGCACATGCACATGTGTTGAAAAAGTTACATTTTTCATTTGAACTTCAAAGTTAAGTCAACTTCTGTTGTCAAAATAACTAAAATACGCATCAATAAATATCTTTTGTTGTTTGATGAGGTTTTTTTGTCATTTATTGTCATTATCTGTCATCCACATCACTAATATCTATTGAGGTGAGGGGGTTGAATATTTCTGATTGCAACTGTAGTTTTTAATTTTTGTGAGCTGCAGTTTTAACGTAGTTGTAGTCAGTGAAAGGATTCTCCTTTAAGGGTTCAGTGTGTCAGTTTAGGTGAAAGGATCTACTGGCAGAAATTGAATATAAAACGATCCTAGTAATATTTCACTTATCTACATTTTTATTTACCCTAGAAAGAGCCCTTTATATTTAAATACTTTATATTTACATCGGGAGCAGGTCCTCTCAATGGAGGCCGCCATGTTTTTTTACAGTTGCCCAGAATGGACAAACTAAAGACCTTGAGTTTTTGACAACTGTAGGTTACCACAGGTTCACTTTCATGTATCAAAGCGGAGTTGTTGAGTGGCATTTAGCTGATACATGCAACTTCACCCCTAGATATCACTAAACTCTACACACTGAACCTTCGAGAGATTCTAGAGAAATAACCCTTTAATGTAAACGACACCCAAACACACAAGCTTTAAGTCTGTTGCTGACTACTCACCATGTTAGTCCATTTCACACCAGACACACAACCACAAACTCAGCATTTAAATAATTCTTCGAACCCTTTGACTAAACTGGAATGAATACGTAACACAAAGCTTTACTCTTCCAGTTTAAGAGGACAGACCCACACTGTAATAAACATCAGGTACTTACTGGGTTTAACTGACCTGTCATGGCAGCTGAGTGGGTTTTAATGCTGAATATGGATGTGCTACAAACAACAAAAACAAACAAGGCAGTAAGTGTTATGGGCAGAGGGAAAACTAAATACCCATTGGTAATTTTGCACCATTTGATCCATGTGTGCGATACAGACGGTGTTGTGCAGATGTCACCTTTGGAGGAACAGCGGTTTATGACCGATTGGTTCACAGTAATTGGATCTTTGAAGATGTCACTGGTTGATGATTGTGAAATAAGTAGAAAAGCTCCCAGCAATACAAACTAGCACTGCACCAAATACCAATACCCTCACTTCTGAAAACTGCCCCAGGTGTTGACCATTTGTCTTGGGGGTTTGGGGGTATTTTTTGAGTGCTGGTGAGGGGGGGGCTCTGTGACCTTTGCAGTTTCTCTTCTTTTGTCTCTAAATTTCAAAATGTTCACTTTGCAAGTCAGGCATCCAGGGACAGATGAAGAGGTAATTGAGGAATCTGTTACTGTATCTCACATTCAGATGCAATTCAAATGTTCACTGTTTAACAGCTTTTCTCCGCATCAGAAAACCATGACACATTTACCATTACAAATTTACTCAGCCACAATGAACTTTGTGACCACTGTCTTGCGGATAAACCAAGTAGTAGCAAATAAATGTCCAACTTTGTACTTCAATTAAAATGTCTGAATTAACTTCAGAATCAAAAAGATTAACAATGGATTCTTCACAAAACTGGGATTTAACACAGAGCTGCTGTATTGATGGGTTTATTTTTCTTGCCCCAAGTGTATTGGGGCACAATTATGACATATGGTGAACATAAAGCTAATCACTGTATGTTCAAGAACTGACATGCACGTACAGACAAAAAAAATAGGAATGAGCTTTTTTTTACAATCTTCCAAGTAACAACTTCTTCATATCATGCATTTGGAATCAGAAGTTGGCCAACATCTGAAGTTTTGAGCACAAAACATTTTGGCCACTTCTGTAATGTAGGGGAATCTTTTAAACTTTAACTTCTTTAACATCTTTTATTAAAATAACGTGACCTTCACAAAAACAGATGGTGGCGAACTTTGTGATTAAATACCAGAGTTTCGGCGGAACACCTGCTGAGATCCTGCAGTCTGATAGAGCCATAAGACTTCAGTAAATAAAAACATTGTGAGTACAAACCTTTATGACTCACCTCCACGTACGTCAGGAAAAACCAGCATTGGATTTCAAGATGGATTTTATTACAACAGATTCATAAAACATTACAAAGAATGCATACAGGTACCCTTTCAACCAGGAAATATTAAAAACAAATCTGAAATAAGAATAAAGCTAGAGACTGATGAGCCGTGGATTTGTAACCCTAACTCAGTTGGAATCACGGTTATTGAGACCCTCACCAACCAAGGTTGGGGACGCAAGTCCAACAGCACCTACACGTGCTGTGAGGGTCACAATCACTCTACCAAAGAAATAAACAACAAAATGAATCAACGGTTTACAAGAGAAACTTGCCTTCGTAAGGGGTTGGTACGTTCATGTAACTCCAGCAGCTTCAAAAGAAATACGAGTAATTTTACCACACTTCACTTCTATAAACCTGAGTGAAACCTATGGGGAAAAATATGGATAATCCACACATGTAATCAAATAAGCACAAAATTGTCAGGAACCTGTGTGGTGTCTTTCTGTTTCCAATATAGATGTTACATTAAATGTCCATGTGTTCTAACAAATAAGGTTTGTCTTCACCACCACTGGTCTTACTGTTCTTTGCCCGCAGCTAGGTTTGAAAAAGGATGAGAGAAAGGTGTTAACCTCAAACCTAATGTGGTGGCTGCGTTGCTGCTTCAGTAGCGTCCAGCAGGAGACATGACGGGTGGCCTCATGCCCATGGGAGGGCCTCCCTGGTAAGGGGGCACCATAGGAGGACCCTGCCCATATGGAGGCATCCCTCCTGGCATGTAGCTCGGCATGCCCTGAGGAGGAGCACCATACTGACCTGCAGAGGGAACACAGGGCGAGCGGAAAATCAAAATGCTGTTTTTAAACGGATACAAAACATTTTAGCTTGGATATACACCCCTGACATACACACACACGTCTCTAACTTTTTCCTTGAGATTAATTTTGTTTTATATATTGTCTTATGGACAACTTTGTGGATTTAATCAATACAAATCCCACCAATATAAAATCATGAAGCTCTGAGTGATAGTTAGATATTTTCTGATTCTGGTGCAAATTGGTTACAATCAATAAACTCACTAACAATTACCTTGGCCTAACATAAAAACCAGAAACAGGGGGGAACCTCTACTCTGGCTCAGTCCAAATGTTATTAATCGTCCTTGGATCCGTTTGCCTGTAAGGTGCTCGCAGGCAGATTTACCCTCAGGTTCACCATTTCTAGTCTTTTTGCTAAGCTGAGCAAACTGGCCACAGGCTCACGACCCAGTATTTTAACTGACAAGTTAATAAACTTATTTCTCAAGTGGTCAAAGTTACTTTGAGGACCATCTGATGGGTCTTTTCCACAGACTAATTTATCTCTATACACATGTTCTTACCATGCATGGGATGCCTCATGCCTGGCTGCTGTGGTGGCATCCCTTGCTGTTGGGGCATTATGCTGCCCACAGCTGCCACTGAGGGAGCAGCCGCATGGGCCTGACCCTGCCTGGGTAAGAGACGCTGGTAACGCGGCAACTGGGACTTCATCTCCTCCTGTTGCCAGGGACAAAACACAGAGCAAACGTTCAGACTAAAGAAACACCGGTATGCCCCTTACAGAACAAAGATTAATGTTTACAAATAGGACGAGGAACTGGGTACCAATAGTGACGTGCCCTGATTTCAGATTGAGGATATTCAAGTTCAGAATCATCCTTAAATATAATCAAAAAAACAGAAACTACAAAGTAAGAGTAAAGATATACAATCTAGATGGTCGGGTTGATTATCTGTGATAAATGTACCATTATATATATATGTATCAGTCATTACTTACTGTGGAAAGGGCAAAACAGAAAGCTCAAGCAACTTACCAGTGAGATATCCTCATCAGGGTGGATCAACTTACTAGTTGCACTCGTGGTGGTGAGGGTGGCAGGCTTACTGGCCACTGTGGCGGGGGGTTTGGCCACAGTGCTGCTAGAGGGGTTAGAGGAAGAAGAAGAGGAAACAGAGGGCTGGGTGTAGGCAGGGAATGTTGCTTTGGGAGGGTCGGAGGAGGCGGCTGTACTGAGGGCGTTTGAAACTATGGCTCCTGAAGCGCTCTGCTGGGCCTGTGCAAAGACAACAAAGGGAGAAACCCATTAACAATACAGAAGCGTTAAAGACAAACCAGTCTGTGTAATGACCATTATAGAATATGTTACTCAGAAGTAAATATCTAACATTCAGTTTTTACATGTTCACCTCTTTAACACATTTATTTATATTTCGTTTATGAACCTGTATGATAACAGCAATATGAGCTTCTAGTTCAAATCATTTTATGAGGCAATTCCTTTAAAATCTACAATAGCAAATAAATGAAAGAAAGCAACTCCTTGGATTCACATCTAACCAATCTGCCCAGTGTCTTTCAAAGCAGAATGAGTATCTTTTCAGACTTCATGCTCCGGAGGTTAAGATGAGTGGATGATACCAACTGAAAAACTGTAAAACCCTTGTTATGCCTTATTCTGGATTAATCAAATAAGGCACATGCACAGTACAAAAGCACCCACACAATAATTATGCCGGTTAATTTAAGAAAAATCATCTGCAAACCAACATTAGAGCCAACGTGCTTGTTTTGATGCTCGAATAGGGATACAAGGCAAATACTGTTAGTAATCAGCCCGATTTAAAGCTTTGAAAGGTTAATAAATAAGCAACATGCATCTGCCACAGCCCAAGCCAAAGTCCTGTCTGTGAGCGTACTTGTGGCGTGTTAGGAAAGGGCGGCAGGGAGGAGGCAGACTGAGGGTCTGCAGGTGCAGAAGAAACAGCTGCTGTGCTGCTGTGAACACCAGAGCCCATCTGCAGCATGGTGGAAAGGAGATCACAGCATTGGCAAGTAGCATGTCCAAAGAATCTATCAAAACTCAATTATGAGAAGAAAATCTTATATATAATAGTGACACCGATATAAAACAATGAAGTGTGAATGACTTAGTCAATATCAAACCATACATTTTGTAAATAAAGAAAGTGTTTACTGAGATATCTAAACTGTCTTAATATTCTCAACCTTCCCGATGGATTTTGAAAAATGAATAGATGGTCAGTATATGTGTGTATGTATATTTTGTAGAGGTTCATGGTGCCCACCTGTGCTGCACTGGGGAAGAGAGGTTTGGTGACCGTAGGCTGGGCTGCTGGTGCTGCTAGTCGACTGGGCATGATCCCTGCTGCAGGGGCTGGGGCCATGTGGGGCATCCCTGGCCTCGGGGCCATGTGGGGTGGCATTCCTGAGGAATTAACCAAAAGTGTTTCCTTCAGTACATATAGAACATTTAAAGACAGGAGTATATAACAGAAATGGGCCCAGGGAGACAAGACTGGCTCTGGTTCCTGGAATCCTTCCTTTAAAGAGATTTTTAAACTGCAATTGCTCCTATGACTTCAACACTTTGTATATTTTACACGTCTATAATTGTAAGCACTGTGAGCTACCCTTTTAATCACAACAATTGGGCATCAGTATTCTAATGTATAGTCAAAACTCACCTGGAGGGATGCCTGGCATTCCCTGCATCATGGGAGGCATCATCCCTCCCATTTGCATCATCCTGTGAAAAAATAAAATAAATAAACTCACTATGAATGTGTATATGACCATCATCAGTAACACCAATAACATAACAAAGAATCAAGCAGAAAATTGTTTTGCACCTGATAAACCTTATCTCCAGAGTTAATGAGTGAGCACTTACCCTGGTGGCATTCCATGCATAGGAGGCATGCCGTGCATCATGGGTGGAACCCCTTGCATCATAGGAGGCATTCCTGTAGATATGAATGTGGACATTTTGTTACCAAAGATTCAACACTGCATCACTCCACATGAGAATCTACATAACAACAAATTTTGCCTGTTGCATCTGTTCCTTGCTCGTTATTGCGCCATATTTATATCAGACTGCGGGTCCGCCCCGGTTGGAGATGAGGACTGACTTTATGTTAGAGAAGTTGTATGTGTTGCAACATTTAGCTAAATAGGACCAGAAAATGTTTGTGTAGAAAGAGTCTAAAAAAAGAGAAACCGTGTGTATGTGTAATGAACTTTGGAATACTGAATGGCAGAATTGTATATTTCAATGTTTACCATAAAAATGGGTTAAAGTACAAATACTCACTTTTGTTATTTATATTTCATTAAAGCGTATAAGGCCACTAGGTAGAGTGCACTGTGACTTATCTTGAAATAAAAGCCATGTCAATCACCAGAATCTAATTTAGTCAAGTTATGAGTTTTCTTTCTTTGCTGGGCAGGCTGCGTTTGAGTTAATCTATTACTGTTTCTAAAGAGGTCCTTGCCTTGATATCCTCCAGGTGGCATCCCAGGAGAGCCAGTGACGGGAGGAATTCCAGGCTGGGCCATTGGGGCAGCGTAGCTTGCCTGGGGTTGAACAGCGGCAACCTGTGGTGCTGATGGTCCTGCTTCATCGTCATCATCGTCGTCATCAGAGTCATCCTGATTGTTTTTTTTCTTTTGACTCTCTGCAAACAGAAAAAATGCCCAATTATACTTTCATCTGTATTAAATATCAATCAACTCAAACTTCTACAAAGTCCTGTGAGCTCAGTTTTAAGTGATGCACACGTTCTTCAGTAACACAGCTGCTACAGATCCTGAAATTAACTGGGAAATGAATTTGCAGGAATAACCCTGTACCTTTACTATGAACTATTATATGTCCTGTCTGCTCATGGCACACAATGCTACCTGATACAAGAAACCATCCTTGACCCTTTATGATCCTGGTTAAATGAAATCATACAATGTAAGCAATTTGTTAATTCAGTTGCTTAGGCTTCAGTCCACAAACATACAATCACCATGCAGGTGAACAAACCTTGTGATTTTTGTTCTAATGTCCGTCTTCTCTCCTGCATGTCTTTATCTGGTATCCCCTCCATGCCATAGATTTCCAGCTCGATGTCCGTTCTTCCAGGAATAGCATTTGGAACACTGTCAATGGTCTCTTTGTGTACCTGCAGCACATGCAAAATGAGTCAGAGCACACAATGATCAACATGCGCTTAACATTCATCCCCGGCTTTAAGGGGACAGCAAACAGCCCTTTAAAATCTACAAGAACATTAGAAACTAAACTAGGATAAATGACGAGGGAAAGGCACCGACCTGCATGCAGTGAATGGCCAAACCGGGGCCCGTGTACAGCTTCTTGTGACAGATGTGGCATTTAAAATGCTTCGCCTTCTGGTGCTGAATGAGGATCTTTTCATCGTCGAAGTCTCGATTGCAGTACCTTGAGAAATTAGTTAAAGATTGTGCTCGAAAACAGGAAGCAGGAGCATAAGACACCATGAAACCACAGCAGGTTCACCAGTAGAGAACAATCACACACAAGCCTCCAAGTGTAGACACAAGGAACTAGAATTAAACAGTTAGAAACCATTAGTCTGTCTAATAATAATCTACGTTTGTTCTGTTTGTCGCGGATCTTCCTTGTTTTGTTTCGAAAACAAAAATTCTATCTATGAGGGTGTGACAACTTGTGACCAATGTTATCAATTATCCAAAGTTTTAAATAACAAACGTTTACCCGTTCACATCACCGACAATCCATTAAATCAAGGAAATATTCATATGTCACCTAACAGGTTTAAACAAACTGAAAAGACTGAACCATAAACGCAAAGAGTCGCACAAGCTAGCCGATTAGCTAACAGTCCGATATTTGCATCGCTTTCTTCTCACTATTTACATCAGTTTGCCTGTATCCGCTGCTGTGGAAAAGCACCAGACATTAACTGATGTGTAGACATTGGTTGACGGTTGGATTAAATCACTCATGTGAGAGGTATTGTAACCCCAAAAGAATATACAATTAAGCTAGCGCTATCTTACCGACGCTTAAAACGCGGAGGGGCTAGCTCAGGCCTTCCCTTTGTCCGGCTAACGCGTAGCTACTAGCAATGCTAAGTCGGTGTTCATCCACCCGGTGGAGAAAGGATACCAGCACCATGGCTTCATCTGCTTCTTCTTCTTCCGTCCCATGTCTGAGGAATACTGTGAAAGACTTCTAACAACGCTGAATACTCGTTTTTATTATCTGTTTGACAGCAGCATGCTGTTGTCCCGTGATGACGCCGAAAATGGCGCTAAGCTAGAGGAAGTTAGCTGGCAGGCGGTTGACGTCACGCTTGAAGTCTCGCGATGAGGCGACAACAACAGAACAGTTCCACGGGCCTCGTGTGGTTTAGAAGATTGATCAATTATCAAAATGTGATCAATACGTATCGACCCTTGGACCAAAGACATCAACGCACGAACTTTAACATTTGAATAATTGATCACCAGTTACTTCCATTATATTTGAATTTGCTGCATCACTGTTTTCCCCTGAAACTCCAAAACTGTTTTGTGAATTCAGACACTTCGACATAGTAATGAGTATATATTGAGGGAATTATAATTTTTCTTGTGTGTGTCTCAGGTATAATTCTTCTTGCATAGGCCTTAATCTGTTTACATAATCACTCTATGGGGACTCGTCTTCCTTATGTTGACTAAAACCCAAGTTCGTCACATAAACTCTTCACATTTTAAGATGAAGATGAAGACATTATTTAACGTCGAGGTTAGGGTTAGGCTCGAGCACTAGGCTACTGCCTAAGAAAAACCAAAGACATCCTAAAGGCCTTTACGGGTTGAAAGGTGACAGTGATTATCTGCAGATGGAGACGCAAATGAAAAGATGTTGAGGATTTCATGTTGTTTGACCAACAGCCTCAGGGTCTGAGCTTTCCTCCTGCCCTTAGCTAAATATCAACTTGATTAAACTTTGAACAAAAGTTAATAATAAAAACTTGATAATTTATAAAAGTTTAAATTAAAAAAATAGCAAGGCAACAACTGCTCACACCCCTACAACTTGTTGTGCACTTACTGTCCACTTGATGGAGACAAAGTTGTAGAAATCAATCCTTCCTGGCCGACGTCAGCAGTATCCAATAATGTGAAATTTGTTGAGTATTCTGTTCAATATTAGAGAACATAAGGAATACAGTTTTTTTTGTTTTTTAAACTTGCAGAAGCCCTGTCCCATCATTTTTATCCTAGGGCTGTTTTTTATGGTTTGAACCTCAACATACAGTGACACAAATATAACAGTGTGCATGTAACTTGTAAGCGTCAGTTTGGGAAACTACTCTTCTGTCTCAACATAACATTGTTTCAGTGTTTGAACAAAAAGAGTTCCTTTCAGAAATTGATCTTAACCAAACCCCAGCCCCATTTAACAGCTCTGGGAGGACCTCCTACAACCCCACCTCACGGGACTGACTTCACTGATCCTGTTGTGACTGTATGGGAGCAATTCTTTGCAACCATGGGGTCTGAAATCTTGCAGAAATTTGGGAAAGATGTTCAAAGACCACCTGTGGGTTAAATGCCCTGTTGTCCACATATTTTAGGCCACATGGTGTAACATGAATTTCTGTATTTCTTTATACTTTCTTTAAAAAAGTTCAGGCTTAAGCTTTCTTTGAGGCGTATGTGTTATTATGCCAGTTCCCTTCTCTGACCTTCTCTTTTCCATCTTCCTCTTACCTCCTGATTTTGTTTTTCCTCTGTAAACAGACCCACATTTGAATAAGCGCTTCCGTCAATGAACAGCATAAATGCTGAGACACTCCGAATTCATCCAGACTGATTCTCACTCTGCGCAGCATCTTATATCCTCTCTTTCTCACCGAGGTGAACGATTACCTTTGATATTGGAGAGTCATGATTTGGAAACCCAACGGAGGCGGCTTTCCTTCGACGCCTGATGAATTTTTTCATTGAACGCCTTTGAAAGTGCGACTCTCGATATGGATTCAACGGCTAGACAGAGGAGACGTTCTGTGGCAGCTTAAGAGGGGGTCTCCTCTCCCAGTGAGTTATGGCTGATTCTTGTGTGCTCACATATTCCATTGATCACTTTGACGTGTGTTTTATTTTTACGAAGGCTCTCAGACCTGGCTCTCCGGTCTGGGACCCCGAGCTCTCTCTAAAACACTGGGTTTGGATTTGGAGCTAATCTGGTTTCAAGGCTGCAGACCTGCTTAGTTTGAGAACCTCTCTTCGTACAATGGAGGGTAACTCCTGCCGCTGGATGTTGAATAAAACAGATTGTTTGTGTGACCGGAAATAAGGTCACAATGAGGAAACGTGCATCTTTGTCCATCAGCAGAATTATGTGAAATACAATATCTGTAACCTGTATAATTAGTATTAATGTCTGAGGTTGATCAATGTCAGTCAAAAAATTATATATCGTATTTTGTTTGTCTATAAAACAGTTTAATGAACTCCAGTATGTACATATCAAATGTACAAAATATGCACTCACTCAGTTTAATGTCATAGCCCTTATTATATACAATCCCAGACCATCTTTAGAACCATTATTTTTTAAATAGGATACATACAGGATATAGCTAACTTATCACAATATAGACCGATCAAACAATTTGTACAACATACCAATATCACCATGTAAAAATAAAACAGCAAATGCATGTTAAAATAGTAATCTGTATTTAATCATATTATATTAAAGTCTGTGCGAAGCAGGTACCAGTGTAGCATGAGGTTACAGTACTGTTTGAGACTAACAGCTCAGGGCTGGGGTTGCTTTCTATCCCAGTTGGATCAATTAACAATTTCAAGTTGTGACAGGAACTAATGAGAGAGCATTGATATGCTTCTTCAACCCCCCAAACACCGCCTTCTCAACTGAGAGTGAAAGGACCCCAGCCCGGACGATGTTGAGGTCAGGCATGTGTGCCTTTCTAGACCCAACCACACCATGGGTGAATGTTTTAATTTGTTTCATCCCACTGACCTCAATCCATCACTTCACTGATCAATAAATAAACTTCTGTCACTTCTTTGCATTTTTCAACCATCACTAAAATCACAGCTAATGACAAGAGTTTGACTCCACTCCTGTGCTGTTCCATGCTCGTCTCTTTAGAGTAAATTACATTTCCTAACACAAAAGCAATACTTGTCTCGGGGGGGGGGGGGGGGGGAAGAGAGTCTTCCCCCTGGTGCTGTAGCAAGATTTTGGCATCATTTCTTTTAAAAAGTCTGAATTGGCACTTCTGCTTCTTTCTGTTTTAATCAGTACACACACGATGTTAACAGATGTTACACTCCACGCATACACAAAACACACACACAAATGTCAAAGACAAAAGTTAGAGTTTCATAGAACGTTGAGCACATAATAATCCTCCTCTGGGGAAGTGCCAGAAGCTGAAGGTAACACTGAACCTAGACTTTCCTTCAAAGGTAAATTCATAATCACTTATGACGGCTGCTATAATCTATATATTCCATGATCTCTCTGCACTGTGAAACTTAAAGAGGTTTCGGCAAGGATTCTCCATTCAAGAGCAACAGTTTGGGAGAAGCTTATTGATTTCACATCTAGATTTAATCATGCTTTCACTCAAAACCCTACGCTTGTCAATTTTTTTGGGCAACAAGTCTGTAAAATTTCTTTAACCAATAGAATGCCAGATCGTAGTGTTGACAAATGAAATAGTTCCGCCCTCGTTTTGACTGTGTTAGCTTTACCTTTTGGAGAGTCCTGTAAAGGTTACTTTATGACTCCCGCCCTCCAAGGGTATATTGCTACACCAGGAATAGAAGGAAACAACCATGACACCTTCATGGAGAAGGAGTCCATCAGATCCCAGGAGTCCAACAATTAGCTGGTCCACATAGCACAGCTAAATCAAGAATCTCAATTATTTTCTTTTTTCGTAAAGAGAACACGTTTCTCACGGGCACTGTAGTAGTGTGAGAGCGCGACGAGAAGATCTGAAGCCTGAGAGCAGAAAATCTGTCCAAGCAACTAAATATCTGAGTGTAAGTGCAAAAGCTGAGCAGATCAAAGCACAAGCAGCGGCTACTTGAGTGCAAGCGCAGGGTATAGAGTGAAAGTGTTGCAAAATATGAACGTGAAATCAATAAGTTCTTCCTTAAAACTGAAAGACCACACCATTTAATAAAGGATAGGGAAAAAATAAATACTTCCCCTTATTAGTGACCTCATGTGTTATTAGCTGCTTGTAATGATGACAAATCAAAGCCAAAATTCTCATAGTACCTCATTCTTTCTTTACTAATGAAGAGGGCACAGGCAGACAACAGGATGTTTTGGAACTTGTTTTGTCTGAAGACAGTTGTTGCTGTTGTTAACCTGCACGAGAGGCAATTGTGCAGAAATACTTTCATTACGCCGATGTCGCCAGCAGGCACTGTTGGATTGAGGAGGAGGAGGCAGAGGAAGTTAAGCCATGTGGACGGGGCTGTTCCTGCTTGTTCTTGTTGTGTTAGATCCGAGGCTTCTCCTGTGTCAATACAGTGTTGTCAGCAAATGTCCCCATCCGGCTGATCGTCTTGAGCCGAGCATCCAACACAGATGAGGCAAAAGAGCAGGTGGAGGTAAACTTGGCGGTGGTAAGGCTTAGCCTCAGAAGTGGCAGCTGGGATGAAAATATACGATGACAGAGAGGCCTGCAGCAAGTCAGAATCCCTGCATCAGAGTAGTGGATGTAGAGGTGAGATGGCTGTTCAATAACTCCGATCCCCCCACGATGAAGCAAGTACGAGGGGTGAGGTGACTCCTCCAGGCGGGGCGGTCAGACCTCTACTGATGGAGTAGTAAAGGGGGATGCAGTGTCTCATCTGCCTGGTGGAGTCAAGGCGGCGGTGGCAGTCGCACATCGAGCAAGCTGTAGGCGAAAATGTTCCAAAAGACGGCGCAAAGAACGAACAAGGTGTAGACGCAGAAAAAGATCCAAAACAGGGACTGTTCCTGGAGCCGCTGCTCGTAGTTCTGCAGGACCACCACGCCCAGTGTCAGGCCGACAACCACCCCCCCCAGGTGCGCTACAAAGCTGGGGTTGGGGCAGGGAGGGAAGGCTGGCGGGTAGAACCGCAACCACACCGCCCGACCAAACTCGACACTCACTGTGAGGAGAGGGGAGAGAGAAAAATGACAGTCAGCCGTGAATACATAAGTTACTCCTGACAGCTATACTTATATTTACAAATTTAATTAAACAGTCATTTATTTGAGGCAGGAGAATTAGTGCTGCTACATATCACCAGACAAATCCTTTAAGTTGAGGTGAAAGTGACGCGTGGAGAAATTATTGAGACTTACTGCACACCAGAGCCATTGCCATCCGGAACAGCTTAAACTGACACTTCATTCCCGACCAGTTCTACAACGAGAGAGAGACAGAGAGAAATTAAGGAGTATTCAGGAGGACATTTTCAACTTCTCATGATAAAGAGCAAACTGTGCAAGAAGGTCAAGTCCTCCTTCGACACACCATGCTGACACGGCACGACAAGAGATCTCTTTCTCATTCACATGAAATTTGTAAATTCCAAAGACGCTGCAACCCTCAATCTGTTACTACTTGGTTTTCAGAAGATGATTTCAGATGAAAGGAGGAAGACAGGCTTCTCCATCCTGACCCAAAGGATGCTATGGATGATTTGCCAATATTGTGTGTGTGTGTATTGACCCACAAAATCAACTTTTATTTAATCCTTCTGTTATCACTTTTGCATTCATTTTGTGACTTTTATATTCAAGATTTCCATTAATGTACTTGTGTGAGACATCTTGGCGACAAACATTTCAGTTTTTATAACATTCTTCAGGGATCATGCTGATACACCTGTATCACCCTCACCCTTCTGATGCTGAAGCTGGAATTGCTTGTCTATAGCCAGGTGACTGATGTCACATGATATTGATGGTGATGATGCTACTCATAGCTGGTTTTGAACCCGCTCAAACAAATCTGCACCTTTACTCAAAAGCAGATAAAGAGTAATTCCTCCCTCTTATCACACTTTGGCAGATTAAGCTATGTCCTTCGCCAGACGATACAACATTTCCTGTGGTGTCCTTCAGTGTTTTTCAATGTCTTGCCTCATCATTAATCTTCTCTGCAACTATTCTTTGAGACAAACTGAGGCCTAGGAAAATTTGTACACAGATACAAAGGATAAAACTTACCATTACAACATTAGCCAAGTGCGCTGAGACCAGTGCGTACACTCCCCCAGATGACCCGACCACTGGAGCCGTCATATCTGTGACGGACACTGCCAATGACCCTGTAGTGATGAGGAGAGTCATAAGTCAGTACAGTTATTATTTGTATTCTCTTGGATAGATTATGACATTCCAACAATATGGTATTTGCCCCGCAATGTAAAGAAAGACTCAATGTTTGTCTACAGCAGACAATATATGTATTTTCGGCCACTTGGAGGCAGCAGAATCAAGTTGTTACCACAAAGCTGTTATTTCACCTAAAATGATTTGGCAAACTTGTTAGCCAGCAGTCCTTTGTGTACAAGAGCAACATTACCTTATTTTTGGAGATAAAAATATCCCAAAACAAACATGGGCCTTTTTGAAAAACATGCATCTCTCTAGGTGAGGTGTAATGTTCCACATGGCATGTTGTCTGGGTGACGGTGTGGCAGTTTGAAAATGGGCCAGAAACAATTTTTCCATTGAAAATTTAAATGGTGGAGCATATTTAATGAAAATTTTTCGAATAACCTACAAAGTGCAGTGTTCATTTTCATTCTAGCTTCTTATGGCAGTGACCAACCATCGAGACAAGCTTATGAATAAACCTCTGCACAAGAGCATCATTCAAAAATGTGTTTTCTGGACCACAATTCAGCCTCTTGGTAAACCAGTTTTTGGTGCCATCCAACTCCTGAGGGAAATATCAAGCTCCTTCGCAACAAAACAAGGTTCTATCTTCAAAAGCTAAACTTTATGCCGGCACTTTGGCACTGAGTGACTGACTTATTTGAGATTTTCATCAGTGATAACAGCTGCCTGCAGGTGAAAGCCATGCTTTGAGAGTGGGGATGAGCTGAAAGATCTATAGAGCAGGAGAACCTCAGGGTCAGGTGATCATTCTTTGTGGGTTCTTGTATTTGCTGTACCCATTTCATCTCCTGCTATAGAAACTTAGAAAAAAAGAAATCTGGACATCTGTCATCCATGCCAACTAGGCACACAATCCCAGACCTTGTGGTGAGAACGTTTCCTCGACTAGATGTGATTTGTCCATTCTGGCACAGAGCCATATATTTTGTATGGCATAAAGATTTTGTTTTGCTGCTTGCTATTTAATGTCGGCATACTATAAACAGGTTTTCATGAATAGAGGCTTGCTCTTACTGTACCAGCACTTGCTGTGATTGTATGTAAAACAAATGCATTTACCCCCCCTTCGGGCTGCCACAAGCAGGGAATTGCTGTCTCTGGAACCTTGGTACCAATTCATCACACACATAAAAGATCCAATCATGCACTGAAAAGTTTAAATACAAGGACATTCAGAGGCAGCGTCCCCAGCAGAAATGTGTTCTCCCTGCAGTCTTTGTACAAGAAACAGAATAAAAGAAAAAGGCAGACAGAGAAATCCTTAGTTTGACTGTTCAATTAACACCAACACAAACTCGCTCCTGATCTCGCTCTCTCTGTTGCTCCTTTTCTTTCTGTTTCTTTCTCACTCTCTCCGAACACTCATTCCACTCTGCTATTCTCTATCTTGTCCTATATTTTAAAATATTATATATGCCCTTCAAAGACTCTAACCATAACCATCACAACTAAATACCCTAAAGTAAGTCTTAACTCTAAAAACAGCCCCTAAGGACTGTGCATAAAGGATGTTACGCAATATGGTCCTTTAAAAAATATGAGTACATATACAAATACACAGACACACACAGACACGCATGAATGAACTGTACCTTAGAAATAACTGCTTGACAAAACTCAAGGTCCACTTACTAGCCAGAGTCTTTGAAAGCATTGTATGATCAACTCGATTCAACCTTGTGATCCAGTGGAAAGCTAAGTAGAGTGTAAATAGCTTTAAGTGAATGTAGATTTGTAGTTGCTTTGTCAAGCTACTGTCAATATTTATATAAACAATTTAGTATTGATATCAATCTATTTTTGTCATTATAAAATAAGGTTTTAAAAGTTTTTTTTTTAAATAGTGGGTCGTCAATCATGATCACTGCTGAAACAACTCTACTCTCATCTTTAACATTTTTATTCCTAATCCCAGATCCTTGCAACGGTAATTCAAGGGCAAGGACTGCATGACAGATAAACAAAAATAAACATTACAAAAATAAATGGGCCCACTGAGTGATGGACCCCATGCAGATATTTAATCCTGTGTGCTTTCTGGTAAACTTGCCAAGCTCAGCCCTCATTGCTCCAAAAACTAAGCTTCAAAGATGCTCAGCTCACATTAAGCTTCATTCCACCCGGCTGCGCGTAGTCTCTCTCTGTCTGTCTCTTCCTCTAATTACAGACACACGGGTATATCACATTGTAGGCATACTGTATATAATTACAGCAGACAGAAAGAGCTCTGAGGTGTATAGATATCAAATCCCCATAAGGTGGGATAATAGGATAAGTCATGTTAGCTCGATCATAATGTGATGCACATCGGCACACACACACACACACACACACACACACTCTCTTTCTCTCTCTCTGAACTCCCTTGATGCCCATGTCCTAACAATGGCCTCATTCTTAATTTGAGAAAAATAAAACATGGTGGCAAAAGTGGAAGGGATTAATTAAAAGTAAGGGTAAAGATATGAGATACTGTATGCATGTGCACAATAATACCATTACACTGAAAACACTGATTATTAAATATGTGATAACATCGTATAGAGATTTGCCTTAACTGACCATAAATCAAGCCATTATCACGTCAGAGTCTCCAATTGAGCTGAACAGCATTTTTTTGGACTGTGGGAGGAAGCCTGAGTATGGGGAACAGCCACATATATGCAGGTCCCAGTCGGTTGAACCAAGAACATTCTAGTCGTGAGTTGACAATGCCAAACACTGCACCACTATTAATTGACCAGTTAATGAGGAAGCAGATTTACCCAAGATTGGGAAAAACGTGGAGAGCAATATCGCAAGTTCCTTTTGTTCAGCCACTGTGTTTGAAAGAGGAATGGGGGGGGGAGAGAGAGGCTGGGTGGTCCCAAGGGACTTCAGTGATGGGGAGAGAAAGCTTTTCCGCATATTTACATCTGCATTCATCAAATAGGCCGCATCATCCACAGCAGCTGCACCACCTTGTAGCATCGAGACGGAGGAGAGAAAGCTCCAGCGATTTATTTACAGAGTTTTCAAATCCATCCAGTGTTTGCCATGTTTGATGAGCCTTCAGGCTGCACGGAAATCATTCAAAACTGATCACGGATAAACCCTACTTTGTTTCAGGTCAGTGCATTTTCAGAAGAGTGTGTGATTGAAAGTGAAATAAAAGGTCATTTTAAAAGCTGCAACTGACATTTAGCACCAAGTCGGAGTGTCCTCTTCTTCTTCTTCCTAATGTTTTGTCTGTCTTTGAAGGAGTGTGAACCATAATGGAAACACACCAAGGTGCTTTGATAACCGCATCTGACTCTCCGGGTCATTAAACACGGTGCAGTCGTCTAAGCAGCTCGGTGATAACAAACACACAAACAGACAAACACATTCTGAATTCTGTGTTCATCTCTCAAAGTGGTGTTTGAAAATGGATTCATATAAGAATCAAGTTTCTTTTCTTTTATGAACCATCTGTCAGTCACCATTACGATACGACGTGCACACGGCACAATAACAATTCGAAATGGCAGCCATTAATTTAGAAAACCTTTTTTTAATAAACCATCCATTTTAAATGTAATTGTAAACCTTGCACAAAGACTTCCCCCATCATGGTTACACCCTTTTAATGGACGGTACAGCATAATGCTTCCTTCCTCTATACACACACACGCATAAACACTTGATTTAAGGCATCTCCACCTTCGTCGTTCCTGTGCTTAGGAAGTGTGTCTCGGCACGGTGACCTCCATCCCTGTAATTAACTTGGTTTAATAACATTATTTAGTGTCTGTGTGTGCATCTGTGTGTGTGTCTGTTTGCTAAAACACCTGACAAGGACACAGTCGCTTATAGTTCCTCATCAGGCCCCAGGATGATAGGGTGGTATTTTGCTGCTTTTCCAAGCTTCGGAGAATGAACACGTTGAGTCGACTAAATCTACAAAGTCATTAAAGTGGTGTTTTATGTGTGCCGCTCTTTCAGAGCCGCTCCCTACCCCCATCAGCCATCATGTGTCACTAGTTGAGGGTTTCACTTGTGATTTATGGGATTATCTGTCTGTGTTGTTTCCGTCAGTGTCTATGTCTGTTTCTCTGCTTGAGTCTGTGGTTGTGCACTTGTTCTTGTCTGCAGCAGAGTCCGTCCTGTGCCCAGTTTTATTGTTTCTGTTGTCCGGAGGAGAGAATACCGCTCTGTTTACATGCTTGTCCATTGTGTCCATTAAAGTGTCTGTTGGCCCTGGAGGGTCATCGATCTCTCTCTGAGTCATTACTCGACCCTGAACTCTGCCTCGACCCCTGTATGTGCCAGCTGAGCCCTCCTCTGTTCACTTATTGCTTGTTGTGTTTCTTCGCACACCCCCTCTGTGTCATTATAAAGTAGATGCAAAGTTGTTGTAACTGTAAAAACTGTAAGAAATTATTGTTGACAGTGTCAACTGAATATCCTGAATATTTGTTTTCCTGCTTTCTCGGTTGTACGTTGAAATAATTTGCCAGTGAATGCTTAATATGGTTGAGACTGATTCCGGTGACCAAAAGCAAAAATAAAAAAAAATCATAGTCAAACACAAAGAACCTAAACATCACAGGCAAAACAACCACAGGGTTCATCCTTTCTTCCAATGGGGGTCGATATCGAATTAAAACAGCAGAGTGTGTGAGTGTGTGAGTGTGTGAGTGTGTGAGTGTGTGTGTGTGTGTGTGTGTGTGTGTGTGTGTGTGTATGTGTGTGTGTGTGGTGGGTAAATTAGTGTGTGATTTATGGCACGTTTCCTCCTCAATTCACTCTGAGGTTAATGCTAAAGGCCACCACATCTGGTATCCCTAGGGTGTTTGTCACTGACCCATGCTACACACACACACACACACACACACACACACGCAAAGTGATGAAGAAGAGAATGTGAAGAGAGGGAAATGGACAATAATTTCATCATTATTAATCAATCCTACAAGCTGCAAATCATATTTTGCAATCCCATTGGCCTTTTCATTCTGCCAGTAGAACACACGCACACACACACAGAAACACACAGACACACACACACAAAAACTTATTCTGCCACAAGGTATCACACTCTTTCAGTGGCACTGTCATCTGAAAAGCTTTCCCAGTATTTCCCCTCCAGTTATCTTTAAGTGAATCCAGAAGTGTCAGCCTCGGGAAAAAAAATGAAAACAAAGAAAAGAAAAGAAAGAAAAATCCAACCAACCCCGCAGGTGAATGGCTTTGCTTGTGTTTGTTAGTGTTTCCTGAGGAACACAGCTCATGACACACACACAAAGAGAAACGCAGGTTCACTCTCTCAGCTGAACATGGCTGAGACTGCACCAGTGCCTCAGGTTGATAGAGAAGTCGGAAGAGAGTGGGGGACATTTTGTTATAAGCTGTGTGTCTTTCATTTGCAGTTGCTCGGTTGGTTTCCCCCATCTCCTCTCGTCTCCTCTCTCCTTCTCTCCCAACTTTCTCATATCCTGGTTCCCCTCTCCAATCCCTCTCAGACTTATTAACACTTATGAGTTCATCTCCGCTCCGTGTCTCTTCTCATTCTTCATCCCTGCATCACCCCCCTCACTTTAAATGTCATTATTACTGTGTGTATGTGTGTATGTGTTGCTCGGGTTTTGCTCCATTTGAGATCCCACTTGTTTCTCTCTGCTATTGTTCATGGCCATAGGGGGATGTGAGTGCTTTGATGGGGGACTGACAACCCCCTACATCCCACCACATCGGGTTCTATGAGTGAAACACAGGGCCATCTGTCCTAAACATGACACACACATACACACACGGACACACAAACACTACCTTTTTGAAGGATATTAATCTAAGTTGATGTCATGTGCTGTGAAGTCAGGGGGACACAACAGTGTGCGTGTTTGTGTGTCTGTGTGTTTGTTGGTGAGAGAGAGAGACCACACACTCACCTGCCAGCACACCACACACGTAGACCAGTCCGATCCTCAGGGCCCCATGGACCATTTCTAGTGGGACTCCCACCAGCAGCTGCATGGCCATGTTGAGGCTTAGGTGTTCAATGCTGTAACATACACACAAAGCAAATATTACTATAAATAACTGCAAATAAAAATTTACAAAGCAACCTAATAACTTAAAAACTAAAATAAAAGCTTTTTTTTATATCGGCCATGTGATAAATCGGTCATGAGGTAGTTTATTTAGCAAAACATCATCCCACTGTTCCCTCTATATTTATGCTTGTTCACACAAGTGTGTGTGCTCATACAAACACACAAACACACCTACACACATGCACACAAAGAACATCTGCTCCTTCATCATCAAACCGCGCTGTCTAGACCATCATGGCTAGTCATCATCACTCTAGTGTACTCAAACATTATATAAGAACACAGACGGAGGCAGACGCTGAACACAAACACACACACACACACACACACACACACACACACACACACACACACACACACACACACACACACAGCACAATAAAAAGATAAAATCCATGCATATCAGCTGCACATTTATCAAAATCCGCCAACGGCTTATGTTTCAGTGTGATGACTATGAGCGAGGGATAGCTGGTTCACGCACACACATCCTTTGCCCTTCATGGCTCGAAAAAGTCCTTCCAGCCAAACCTCAGTCAGCAGCTAAGACACTTTCATGTGTCACAGCACAAACCAAAAGAACAGCAGCTAGCATAATCCGGCCTCCCTGTCTCTCTCTCTTACCGTCTCTTCCTCTCTCGGTCTCTCACTCACTACAACCAATTCCCTCTGTCTGAATTATAACTGACATGTCTGTCGTGCTGAAGAAGAGACGACAGAAAGAAAGAGAGCGCGATGGAGCGATGAGACGTTTTCATCCTTCCAACAGTTTTGACTGAGCGAACCGTTGCGTCCTGATGATGCTTTGAACAAAACAACAACAAACAGCTTCGGCAATCCCCACATCAAATTCTCCCGGCACGGACAGGGGAAAACATGACAAGGCCAATGATCTATTTCGGTAGAAACGATTCACCCACCTAAACTACAAAGTCGATATGGTGGATTGTTCCACTGATCAGACGGACAATGGGGCGTATTGATCGGCTGTGAAAGGCCCGTCCACACGCACAAGGACGCCTCCGCTCCAGATAACAGCGGCTATCTATTACCGTACGGCTAATGAGGCTATGAGGGATGGTGTCCATTGTCAGGCAGATCTGTGGATACCCATGAGAGGTCCTATTGTGTCTCCATGACCATGGCAAGAGTATTGTTTCATCCTTTTTTTAAGACAGAGCTGGACTTTGATTCAGTTTGCTGCCCAATTCATGTGATTAACTCATTGAAACGTCTCATAAAAACCTTTGACAAAGAAAAACTTATGAAGCCTTTTTTAGATGGTCAATGTCAATGCTCGCAGATTGTACTGAAAGAGTCCAGGTCACAGTATGTAATAAAGCCTGTGCTGGAAGTATGGATGCATTACATATGGAGGAAAGATGAATGGTTGATGAGGGGAGGGCTGAGGTGCAGATGTGTCTGCGAATCTGTGATAATTAGATTGAATGAGAAGAGGATGAAGGGATGAGGGAAGAAGGGAAAGGAGGATGAGGGACTGTGGGTAGGGATGAGCAGACGGAGGGACGAGGTAGAAGGGTGAATGGATGAGACACACAGAGCGTGATGTGTTGACCTGGAATGTCCACGATAGGATTGACAGGTGTGGCTGAGGCGTGGCCCTGCTCCTCAACCTAAGTTAACGTAATTTATTGTTTATTATCTTTGGACAAACCCTTCATAAGTCCCTTGGGTCTCTTGAAAGGTGCTATATAAATTCAAGCTATTATTATTATTAGAATGTAGACAAACTGCTAAGAAATCTTTTCAGTCCTGGTTTAATTCTGCACAAAGTTAATCTTCCTTATGTTTTCACAATTCCAACACACACACTGTTTGTGTGTGTGTGTGTGTGTGTGTGTGTGTGTGTGTGTGTGTGTGTGTGTGTGTGTGTGCGTGTGTGTGCATGTGTGTGAGAGTCGAGACAAGTGAGAACAGAGAGCGAGATTCTGCTTACATAATGCTGCTCTGCTGAGGGATGTTTGGGACCAGTGTGTACACTCTTTCTTAGTGTTGAGAATTTGGGTAGGATCAGTGCTACTGAGCTGTTGACAGGATTACATGGTTTGTGGACGTGCGGGAATGCATGCCCGTGCATGGGTGTGAGAGAGAGCGAGAGAGAGAGAAAGCGAGAGATGGAAAGGTGTCAGAAAGTCCAGAAAGTGTCTCTTTTAATGCTGTGAGCAGTGATTCAGTCATGAAGAAGAGGAGCACACAGCGTTATACCTCTTCTTTCGTTCAGGGTCATTTCACTGTGGCACCAATGTTTTCCCACTCTTTTGTGAATTACAGGCAAATAAAGAGTGAGAAAAAAATATTATATAATTGTTTTTACACTAACCTGCATCTTACAATTAACACTGTGCTGTACTGCAATATGAATTCATTTGAAAAATAGGTAAAGGATTGTTATTCCTAAGACATCACAAGAATGGGGAGGTGTAATTTCTCAACTCATTTTTGGCACTTGTTCATCACTTTGAATCTGCAGGGATTTGTTAAGATCTGCACCAGCCTGCAGAAAAGTTGAACATGTGTCCGTATATGTCTATGTGCACCGCAAGTTACTTCAGCTGTAATGTGATCAAAGGTTGTTTGATTTTCAGTTTCTACTGAAACCGGACTGATAGAAATAGCCGTAACACGATAGAAAAAGCATTCGAAAGACATTTCTAGGCCGTCATAGGTCGTGAGTAGCTCAGTATTCAGAATGAATGAAGGACATGCATCAAGGTAAGGTGAAGGTTCAGTTCATATCAAAGTGTCACTTTCACACTCAAGTTGTGTTCCAGTTAAACAAACACAGCCACCAGACAGAGTTGATGAGGCAGGTTCAAAAATCATGTATGAGACCAACCTAAGCATTTTAGTGGTGTTAACATGCTGTTTTTTTTGTATTGTCCATTAATTAAAAAATACTTTTAACATCTGATGGTAGATAAAGAAAGTAATGCTTTCCTTTTACTTTGTCCACTCTTAATTCAACAGCACTGTGACCTCTTAAAATTCAGTATCCTGACTTTAAATAATCAAAAGAACACACTGTCAACAGTTGTCAGAATGTGAGTCTACACATAACACACTGTACATTTTTCTTTTTCACAGCCACTTCCCCTCAGAGCCAAAATCATTTCACCATGTTCCTGTGCCATCGATGCATGTTAATCATCCAATCGCCCTCCTTTTATTCCTCCATTCACCCATTCTGTAGTTTATCTTTCCACCTCACACTGTCATCCCCCCGGCTGCCATCTCTGCCAAGAAAGTCATAATTAAATTACCTTTTTATTAGTACTCACTATTGCCTGAGACTACATTTACCCAGAAGGGTAATTAAACCTGGATGACCTGGACTGAACTGATAATGAAATAAGACAATGGGGAGGAGGAGAGGAGAGGAGAGGAGAGGAGAGGAGAGGAGAGGAGAGGAGAGGAGAGGAGAGGAGAGGAGAGGAGAGGAGAGGAGAGGAGAGGAGAGGAGAGGAGAGGAGAGGAGAGGAGAGGTTTCTCTAGAGAGTCGAGTTGGGAAAATAAACGATCCCCAGCCTCATATGTGACAGCAGCATTACAGTGAATACACATTACACTAATAATCCAATAATAGCGGCTTGCTTGATAATGTGATACTTTAAGAGTCCCTCAGGATGATATGCCCCTTGTTTTTTGAGAGAAACTGTATTTATCAAATATTATATTGCCAAATGCAACCTAAGACTCAAATAAACTCCTTAGAATAATGCACGCAACAACCCCATCTCCTATTTCTTACCTTCATTCTCCCACTTTCAATCATTTTAGCTCAGGGAGGTTGCACAATATATTTCTGCTGCTGAATTTAGCAGGTTTACATGAACGTCGCCAAACCCCGTTCAAAGGTCTGGTAGTTCTATAGAACTTAGCTCTATAAATACCTAGATTAAAAAGGGACAAATAATCAAATACTCATTTTCAATAACCAAATCTGAACCTGAACCATCACAGATACAGAACCTGCATCTGTATATCATCAATAGTAACATCATCCTTATGGATCAGTTTGTGTAACGTAAAGCAAGGAGTCTCCAACATTTGAATATTAGAAGGTGACAGTGTTTCTTACAGGGTTGGCATTCTCCAACCCTGTAAGAAATGAAGCAGGGAGGAAAGCTCACAATGAGAAACACAATAACTCACCCAGTGTGCATGAAGCTGTAGCTGAGGTACCTCCAGGCCTGGGCTCGGAGCTGGGGGTGGTAGGGTAAGGGGCTCTTTAGGAATGACGGGCTGGACACCTGCAGGACCAAGCGCTCCAGCTGGAACCCGTAGTACATGAACACAGCGACCTGGGGGAGCACAGAGGGATGAACAGGAAGTGAGTGAATTCAGGATTCATAAAATATAGACACAGGATGAGTTTGAGGAATTGATATTTCTATTTTCTGAAGATGAATATTATTATTATTATATATACTGTTGCTGCTATTATTACTATATACTGCTATTATATTGGTATAATTACTATCATATATAAATATACATTACATACTATATATACTGTACTATTTTTTATATAATGTCTAACAATAATATTTACCATCTTATCATCAGTACTATTACCATCATCTGCCACTGCACCTTATCTACCTATTTATCTTGTGTTTCTGTTCTTACTCTTTCTACTGCAATAATTTATATTTTATTCTATTGTATTGTATTTTATTGTATTCAAATGTACCGGCTGCTATGACGACTTAATTTCCCTTCGGGGATGAATAAAGTAATCTATCTATCTATCTATCTATATCATGGGAAAGTTTCTGTTATTGGTAATATTGCAAATTAAAAAAATCAATTTAAAAAAATATATATTTTGAAACATTATTAGCTTCCTCCTCTGTCCTAACTTCTGCTGTTACATCACTTTGTTCCTTGCTGTAAATGCACTAACCGTTTAGAATAATAGAAAAAATACCTATCTCTGAAGTAAAAGTGCAATATACAGATC
Organism: Platichthys flesus; assembly: GCF_949316205.1. Taxonomy (NCBI): domain Eukaryota; kingdom Metazoa; phylum Chordata; class Actinopteri; order Pleuronectiformes; family Pleuronectidae; genus Platichthys; species Platichthys flesus. The sequence continues at coordinate 13,972,302 of NC_084949.1, forward strand.
ATTTAGGACTGGTTCAATCCGTCACAATTCACCTCAGCGATGGTGATCGCCAGAATGAGCAGTGGCGGGGGGCAGTAGGTGTAGCTGTCAAAGTACCACTTGCGGTCGACCTCGCGGGGCAGCGTCTCGTAGGCGACGTGTCGGACCAGCCGCTGCGAGAGCCCCAGGCCGACCTCATCCCTGAGACTGCAGCCCTTCAGCTGCCGGCTCCCCTGCAGGATGGCCCTCCGGAAACTGTTGGAGCGCTTGTTACTCATCTGGAGAGAGGAGGAAGGGAGAGAGGGAAGTGATGAATGGGGTGAAAAGGAGGTATGGAGAGGGGAGCGGGTGAGGAAGAAAGAGGGAGGCAAAGAGAGGACTTATTCAAGAGGAGAAGTGGCTGGGAGACGGGTCAGAGATTTTTACCATCTCTTTCGTATTAGTTTCTATTATCACATTTCCATCTGTTTTTAGTTTTTTTTACATTAATCTTTCTGTTTATCTGTATTTTATTTAACACATGAACAACTCAAGATAATGATTGAATGCATATTCATGAACTGTTCAGAGTACAAGTGGAGCCTCAGCACTCTGAGCACAGGCCACACACATCGATCCTCCTCCCTCAAAGCCCCCCCCCCCCTCCCCCCCTCCTCGCCATGGCAGCAGAATGCCTGCATCATCACCTAGCAACCCACACACTCTTCTCTTTATCCCAGTCTGTGATTGAAGAGTTCATTTCCCAACACATGTTCGTTCTTTTTTGATCACAAGTGCTTCATAAATCAGAATCTTTCCATCACAGATCTTATCTTTATAAATCTGACCACATGATTCTTCTGTGCAAAGTCACTGTCTATTTTGATTCACTGCAATTGCTTTCCAGCAACAGGTTTTCAAACGATAGCATCACATTTTGAAACTCCTCACACACTCACACACTCACACCCACAAATGATCACTAGAAACACTTTTGAATCTCATAGATGTCAACAAGCTTTCACTTTTAACTTTATTCTCGGATATTCTATAGCCCAAGCAACTAATCCATAAGTCGCAGCTACTACACAACTACACAGCAACCTATAGCGACAAAACACATGCACACAAATGATCTGTTTAGCATAAAAGACCACACGCACACACAATGTGTCCAATTTTTCATAGGATCTCCCATTCCCCCCACTCTCACACACACTGTATAAATACAGTCAAGAATAAATGAAGGGATCTAACCTGATACAGGAATAACATGGAAGAATAAGTGATAACCTATAGACATATGGTAGGTTTAGATCGATTCAAATGTCAGGTCAAAAAATAAAAAAGAAATAAATGCAGAGACAAACAGAACATGTTCTTTTCGAAGCTGTTGGACAGGTTGAGTTTTATCGCAGCTGGAAGAGTCTCTGCTTAAATCACTGCTGCCTCCAAGCTTCTTGGCTTTTATTGCACTTGCTGTTTTTATTTTATAAGACTGTCCATGACGATGCAAAGACTCCTGTTCCCCCTCTTCTCTCCTACACCCTGAATCTCTTTTTCAGCGGTGTTTATGTAGTGCTCCATAACTCAATTCTACTGATGTGCTTGTGCCTCTAGGATTGTGTCATATGGCAGATGTTATATTGAAGGATATAGGGATGTAATATTTTTTTCAGCAAGGGCAGAGATCTGTCCAAATGAGGAGGAATGTAGCGTCTTGGAGTTATTGGCAATAAAATTACAATTATGAAGTAGTTGGATGCAACTATTGCAACTTTTGAAAGCTATACAACTTTAAATTGCCTCAAATGTTAAATGTGTAATGAAGCTTGGATTGATGTTTGTTCCAGTATTCTCACAGACTTCTCAGAGCCAAAAGGAAGCTTCTGCTTTAAAGTTGACAAACAACTCGAGAAGTCATAGCTGCAATTCAGATTCATGTTTAATTCAGCACAAAAGACAAAAACAATAGTGGCGTGAGGACAGATGTAAAATCTGAACATCAATAAATTCTCTGTACGTGCAGTTGGCTGATGTGTCTGCTGGCACAGCGTAATGAGACTTTTAGTGTCTCTGCAGGGATCGCTGTTCGGAGATAAACTTCAGAAAAAAGGCAATTATTTCAGCCTTTATGTCAGCCACAGAGAACTGTGGGAAAATTATTACGGGTTACCATGGCCACTTCCATAGTAAAAGCAAATACACACTCACATACACACTTAAAGACCTCCCCCAGGCTCCCATGCTCCATAACGACAGTGAATTCTTTGTGTGGAGTGACTGCAATTCCTCTCTTCTTTGTACGACACAAAGAAGGAATGACGTTCGGCCTGTTTACCCAGTGGCCAGAGGAGAAGGGAGAGGAGGGAAGGTGATAAATCGATGTTCGGCCAACAGGTAGATTATTGCACCGGAAAATACAGTCAGATGAGAGGGACGTTAGTGAGAGAAAGACTTAGGTGGAAAGATAAGGAGACAAACTGAAGAAAGAGGAAGAGGAAGAGGACCAAGAGAGGAAAGGAGGGACCGAAGAAAGCGTGGGAGCAGCGTGTTATCACAAAACCTTGGACATCACAAAGATGTGGAAACGTAAAATGTGATTGTTCAAAACCACATAAAAAAACGATTGAATGAGTTTAATTAATCTGCTGCTCTGACAACTTCCACTCTTCTGGGTTCAAGTTTCCTGCCAACTTTGCACTGCTGGTGGGTATGCGTTGACTGCCAATGTCCAATATATCCACCTCCTGGAAGGAATGGATTGTGGGACCAGGTGTGAATGTGTGGAAAGCCAGACCAACATGTATGAATGTGACTTTGGGCATGTGTGTGTGACTGGGACAGTTACGCAATGCTCAGCAGACACGGAATGCAGAAAATATTGTCGACCATTTAGCTCCAGCACCACTTCCGAAGCCATATTTTGCTTTTGGAAATGGTGCAATTTTTTTGGGGTGTTCTTTATGGACCTCTGTGCATGAGGACACTATCCTGTCTCCTATTATACACTCACAAAAAGGTTGCAGCACAGTGTGTAAAATACTGAATCCAAACATTACGATTTCCCCCAAATAAAACTAATTAGAACCAAGGAGTCACACCACAGACGAGAAAATGATACACAAATAGAAATAAATGTATCAGGCACACACCCCCCAAAAATAAGAGAGTGTAAGTGCAGGTGTGAGCATTGGCACCAATCCATCATGATCACTCCTCAATATCATCCTACTGGGGCAGAAAATAGAGCAGTTGAACCCCTCTATAGATATTTTGGGAGGAGTAAACCGGTTAGAGAGCAAGTTTCTGCCCAGGACAGGCGTGTTTATGAGTGAGATGCGCTGCACGAAAGAGAGTGAGACGGAATCACACGGATGGACAGAAAGAAGAAGGTGAAGAGGCACGGATAAGGAGGAGGCAGAGAGAAAAGCACAAGTTCTTATGCAAAGGAGAGGGAGACAGAGGTGAAAGAACAGAGAGAAGAGGAGTGAGCGGTGATTCGAACGCTGACTGTGACGGCGTAGTGAGCAGGTAATTACAGGGCTGTGTGGCGAAGGAGAGATGCTGCGACGCATAAAACCCCCCAGAGTTTGTCTCTGTCTCCTCTTCCTCTCGTTTTTTCTCCCCTGTCATCGCTGTCTGGAAGCAGAACAGCTGGAGAGATAGAAGGTATTCCAACACACACCCGGCACTGGCAATTCACTCAGAAGAATAATTATATCACTCTGTCAAGTTCCCACATCGGCCCTGACCCTAGGATCTTTTATTTCACAGGGCATATATTATCTGCCCTTGGAGAATCTAACGTGTTGTGTTTACATGCCCATTATCTACATTACCACACATTATCTATATTGCTTCTTTAAGGGGTTAAAGGGGTCGGGGACTGAAATTGAGCGAGAGGTGGGGCCCATCCTGGACAGGTCGCCAGTGTATTTAGAGCCAACATGTAGAGATGGACCCTTCATATACTCACATTAATACACTCATTCTTTTTAAGTGATATTCCAGTTTTGAACTTTTCTCTGATTAAGTCTGACGCATCATTAGTAGAAGCACTGAGATGGGGGAAAGGTTGGGGTGGCTAATATTGCATGAATTCAACCTACAATACAATGTTTCTATAAGTTATTTAAAGAAAAAATCAATAGTGGCATTTAAATTGGTATTAGGGCTACAACGAACATGTTTTCATTCATAAATAGTCTGTTTAATATCTGTATTTATTCATTATTCTGTCAGAGTTTCATCTACAGTGTAAATCACCCTAACCCTAACCCTAAGTAAGACTTAAAACTACTTTAAAATGATTGTATTGCTGTTACAATAGTTTTAGGAGTTATAATTCACTGCACAGCATATTGCCATAACCACAAATGTCACTTCTTCTCTCTTAGCTCCAGCACACCCTCCCTGTACAGCTTGTTTTTTGGATGCCTCTCCGTGAATGTAAAAAAACATTCAGTGAGTGGAGGCAATAGTGACTCCAGAAAATGGCATTTTTGCTATAATGTAAAGTGCGGAGTTTCTAAATACCCTAGTTGGGACACTATGTAAAGTGTCCCAAGTATTGCAGATCCCTAACCGCAAGGGTGGGACAATTCTAGGCATTTTGCCTCAATGATAAGTGCCTAGAAGTGTCCGGCTCATTCTGATTGGTCAGGACATTTCAAGGCATTTTGCTCCTATGATAAGTGCCTAGTAGTGTCCCAAGTATTGCACTTCCGTAACCACTAGTGTGGAACATTTCTAGGCATTTTGTCTCAGTGATAAGTGCCTAGAAGTGTCCGGCTCATTCTGATTGGTCGGGACATTTCTAGGCATTTTTGCTATATTGTTAAGTGCCTACAAGTGTCCCAGTCTACTCTGTCATATGACACAAATGCACCAAGAGCAAACCAGAAAAAAACCTCTGACATTCCCCAAGATTCCTACAGGCCTCATTCCTCACCCACTGTACCAGACAATGAGCAGCTCTGAAGAACCAGAGAGACAGGGAGAGATGGACGAACACACACTCACGGACAACAATGAGTTTGCTGCTGACGCACACCAACCCACTGCACCCCACCCCCTCCGCCACCCACGACTTGTTGTTTACCACACAACTACTCCCACTCCAAGACCTACACACCCCAGTCCCGGGTCAGCAGTGCAGCCTCCACATGAGGAGAACAGCAGCGAGACGGCGGAAAAAAGAAAATGAGAAGGTTATGAGGCGGCGAGCACAGCTGGAGATGCTTGAGTGAGGCCGCGGACAATCAGCGGCAGGCAGCAGTCTGAAGGTGAAAGTGAAAGTGGGGCAAGGTGAGCGTTAAGAGGGGAATTTATCACCAGACTGAGATTCATTTCATATCAGAAAGTCTCGCCACCTTGCAGCTGAGGTGATCTTTTGATATGGCTCTCGGGGATGAAGGTAAAATTAGAGAAAAGACTGAAAGAAAGCAAAATGCGTGACGTTTAGAGTGATGCTGGAACCCAGAGTCACAAAGTCAAGTCCCAGTACAACACTTTGTGTCTCAAGTCTCAAACAAGTCTCTCTACACCCATTACCAACTGTTATGTCAGTTCTTTCCACATGACTATTAGCTCTGACAAGGAGGAGAGGATGTTTTCACTTCAGTTTGTTTGTTAGATTATAGGATTATGAAAAAGATTCTACTTGCTTGAAGAACCTATTCAATTATTGTACTGATCCGGATCAGAGGCCCGAATTTAGGGATCGTTATTCTAAAATAATTGATGGATCTTGATGGATCTGAATAAAGATCTAGTGAATTTCAATGTGGTTTCATAAGGGGACTGTTGAACCTTGGCAGAGATATGCTCTCTACTGAGTGACCCAATTGTTTAGTTTTAAACAGAATAACACCTAATGTAGTTAATTTACAGTTTCTAGTTATTACAGAATCAGACTTATGAAAGACTCATTGGACACAACATTTTAACAAAGCATTGAAAAACATATTGGATATATTGATGTTAATAAATGAAATAAATAATCGAATAAGCAAAAAATATTGCTGCAGCAAATGACCCAGAAAACGACTGATTTCCTTTCAACACTGATGTCGGTGAAAAGTTAAAACGTCTCACCAGGTTCACAAAGTCCTGGTAGCAGATTTTGCCATCAGCATTTCCATTGGTGAGGGCCAACAGGACTTCCAGTTTGTGGGGGTCAAGCTCGGAGCCGTGCGCCGCCAGAAGGTCCCTGAATCTCTCTGTACTGATGAAGCCCGAGTTCTCTGGGTCATACTGCAAATAGGCACACACAGAGAAAAAAGGATAGACTGAGACGAGTCCAATATGACAAGACCTTTATCTTCAAATCTTTCCAGAGAGAATGGAAAAAAAAACAACTAAAAAACTCAACTGGAACAATAACTCAAAGCTAATTATAATGTTCTGATTTATTTTGCAGGCACAACACACATGCAGTGGCACCAGACACAAACAAACATGTGAGAAGTTCACCTCCAGTGCGTCGTTTTCTGTGGAGCCAAATGTCAAAAAGCTCAAAACACTATCAGCAGTGAAGTGGATTAGTCATAGTTTGAGCATCTTGTTAAATAATAAAAAGAGACATAATTGCTTCCAAAAGGACTGAACGCGGAGACATATAGCGTTGCCTTTTAAAGGCTCTGAATTCAAGTGTGAAGTGACACTGAGTGCATGTAACCACAGGCTTGTTTCAGTTTATATTCATAGCGAGAACAGAGGAGGCATTCAGATGTTCCGCATAACACCAGATATTCCCACAGAACAAAGCTATTTTTTTAAAAGACAGAAATTTGAAACACCACCGGAGCAGTGATTACTGAGGCACTTTAACGCTCAGCACTTATCTCTGGCTTTGTTACCCCTGTCATCATGGACCCACACTCTCTTTTCTTTGCACTTGATGACTAGCAACTTCAAATCTTAAGAGGTGAATTAGGGTAAAAACCACGTGAAAATACACAAATTTAAACTAGATACCCTGCAGTTGTATGCCTCCACCAACCAGAGTGTGTTCACTCTATGTCATTTTTGACATCCGGACCTATATAAAGTCACCATGACCTTTGAGCAATGAATTCTTATCAGTTTATCCTTGAGTCAAAATTATAAGAAATTCCCTGAAGATAGACTTGAGATAAGCCTAAAAGTCCAACAACAAGTTTCCTGATGCCACAGTGACCTTGACATCTGACCACCTGAATCTAAGGGCATGTCAAAGTTCACCAGAATTTAACTTGTGAGTCCGCACAACGATTAGCGAGGGTTCGACTCTGAAACATTAGCATATATGTGAAGTGAACATTTGTGCCAAATTTTGAGAAATTCCCTCAAGTCTTTCTTAGGAATTCATGTTCATAAGAACAGAGGGTCATATGACCTTGACCTTTGATCTTTTACCACCACATTCTAATCAGTTCCTCCTTGACTCCAGTTGAAAATTTGTACCAGATTTGAAGAAATCCCTCAAGGTGTTCTTGGGATATCGTGTTCACAGACGTTCAACCCAAAAACATTATGTCTCTGGCGCAGAGGCACAAAAACATACACACAATTTGCCTGTGTTTGATGTTGTGTCGGAAGCCGTAGAGAGGCCTGCTGAGGGTGAGCCCTCTCTGTTTCTAATGGAACAGACTTCTGCTGATTCTGCCGGCCTTGCTTAAAATCAAGCTGCCCTTCATCTCCTAAAATAAGGATAAAACAGAAAATGTTTGCAGCTGCGTCTCCGTATTTGTCCGTTCGACTGAGAACACAACGACCTCGAATTAACAACAATCCAGGACTTGTTTGTTTTGATTTGGATGTGGGCAGAAGACAGATGCTCTCTCTCTCTCTCTCTCTCTCTCTCTCTCTCTCTCTCTCTCTCTCTCTCTCTCTCTCTCTCTCTCTCTCTCTCTCTCTCTCTCTCTCTCTCTCTCTCTCTCTCTCTCTCTCTCTCTCTCTCTCTCTCTCTCTTTCTGTCTGTGCCTGAGTGTGAGTATGTATGTAACAGTGTTTGTTTATGTATTTGCAAATGTATGTGTGTGTGTATGTGTGTGTGTGTAACTGTGGCCATGTCTGTGTAAATACAGTGCATTCATGCATAAAGATGTGACATTCAGACAATAGGAGCCGCCTGCCTGTTTCAAACACTCCTGAACCAGAAACTGTAACCGTGTGTGTGCGTGCATGTGTGTGTGTGTAAGTGTGTGAGTGTGTTGTTGCCATATGTCGCTGTTGGCAGATGCTGAGTAAAGCCAGGCTGGCAGCAGGTGCTCTGTGCTCCATCAAATAACCACAGATAGAAGACTTTTTTGGCACCAAGTCGGGTTGTTTTTGTCTCTGTGTTATCTAACAGTGACAAAGCAGCTTTCTATTCTGTCACGACTGCAGTAATCAGTACGACTCAGAGCCATCTTTGAAACATGGCTGTGAAAATCACTTGTTTCCCACATATGCAACGAGAGAATTATCTCCAAAACCCATTGTGTCTTTTATAGATCACATCGCCAATGCTATAGTGGGTATTTAGAAACAAAGAAACAAAGACATGGATAAGACTAGAGAACGTGGGGAGACTTTCAGGAAGTGAAAGTCACTCTGCCTCATTAAATACCTCCATCGCTCCTGACCCAACAGGAAGCACGAGGCAGGAAGAGGAGCAAAATAGAGAAAAACAGTTTACTCCAAAGTAAAAAAAAGTAAAGTTTAAGTTGACTTACTCCCAGTTTTCTATAAAATGAATGAAATTGTTTGCCATTTAAGTGCTTGTCTCTGAGCATGAAATGTACGCTCTGCATAGTGTCCTAAATTTGTCAGCATATATAAAAATGTGTTTTACTCTATACACACAAAACTATCTATCTTAGTGAGGACTTTTCACACAATGCACACCCTATCATAAAACCATTACAACTGCCTAGCCCCAACCCTTACTCTGACTATAGTGAAACCAAATTCTAATACGATCTGAATTGTACGTCTTCAACTGCAGACAGACATTTGTCAACGCTATACCTGGCATTCTATTGGTTGGGGGATTTTTACAGACTTGTTACAAATTAATAATCCAAGCTCAGAAGAAAGAAATCCAAGATCATAGGAGAAATCCGAGAGCAGATGTTTCACACGTGCACAGAAGAAGCGTGAGCACGAGGAGAAGAGATGCAATCTGTCCAAGCAACGAAATCTGAGTGCAAGAGACCAAGTTGAGCAGAGTCAAAGCAACTCTAAGCACGAGCAGCGGCTTCTTGAGGGAAAGCACAGGGTTTTGTGTGAAAGTGTTACAAAATCAGAAAATGAAATGAAATTAGTCCTGCTCTCAAACGAAAAGACCACGTTCTTGAATAAAGAGAAAGAAAAAGCAACATACACACACACAATGTTTACAATGTAAACTACTCCACAGAAAGCACCAACCTTCTCTTGCAGTAAATCAGCCAGTTTCTGCCGAGGACATTTTCTCATGATGAAGTAACGTCAGCCAAAGCCAGTGTCACCACATAGTGTGTGAGCAAAAACAATATGTGTTGTGTGTGTGTGTGTGTGTGTGTCCTTGTCACATTGTTTGTCCCAGAATGTCCAGGGTCATTTCCAACCAGAACTAAAGGATTACAATCCAGTCCAAGACCCTCAATATACACCTCCCCCATCTACCCCCCCCCACTCTCTCACACACACACACAAACACACCCCTAAAACCCAAGCCAGCCTCCTCTCACCCTCTAGCTCCACCCCACATACATCACCCCCTTTTTTACCCTACATTCATCCACCTCCCCTTCACTCGCCCTCCTTCACTTTCTCTCTCTAGGTCTAGAGCTAAAAATTTGAGCATCCTCAGAAGAAAAATAAACACTTCAATAAATTTGCTCGTTATCTCTCCTGCTGTAACTCCTTGATGCAGGCAGCCATACATTATCTTCCTCATACACACAGACACACACACACACACACACACACTCCCTTGATCCACTCTGCGACACCACAGGCTTCATAGTTGAGTGAGCACTCTCTGAATCCAACAGGCTGGCTGCTGGGCTGGAGCTTGCAGACAAAAACACCAACTCAACAATGGGACTCCGATGGCAATTTCCTGCAAGGTTTCCCCATCGCCTTCAGTGCAATTAGTGATCATTTCCTTCTAATGCATCCAGAGGTCCAGACCCGGACGTTACATGACACAAGACTCTCCATCCAAGACGCCTCAAGAGGCAGCACAAGCAATACACTAAAATTACGGTATTTTCTCAAATAGTCTAGAAATTGGAACAAAATAGAGAAGAAGACAACTAAGAAAAACAACAAATATTTGTATTAAGAGGCTGATAAAATACTATGCCAAATAATTACTTGATAGTTGACATTTTTAATTAAGGCCTTAAATGACTGATCATATGAAAAATGGCTGCTATGGGTCTCTCCATCAACATAATAACTAAAGACCTAGTTTGATGATGTTGCGACGCAGCGTGGGATCATGGGAGTTGATGGCAGAACCACAATTTCTTGTCTCTTGAGATTCTTTGAGTTTCCCCAGTGCGTTTGTGTTTTAGTGGGACAGCTCTTGCGGTACAACCAGCAGCAATCGACAATGAATATTCCTGATCCCTTACGAGTGACCAATACGAACAGTGGAAGGAAACAAAACAGGCGACTGGCTGACTGTTTTTTCTTTGTCATACACCATTTGCTCTGGAAGTTACAGCACAGGCGGTTCAAGCCACAGGTAAAGCAGATTTTATGCTATTAGAGGCGACCAAAACTAAATGCCCGGTACCTTATAATAAATTATTTCTCTGGGTTTGGACATTGTTTGAAACATTTTTGATATTGCAAGAAAACAATTCAATAAAGTATATAACATAGGACTAGTTGTTTTTACACACAAATCAGGCAAATATTTTGGGTACTGAGGCATTTGCATATGAGCAGCTTGTGTAAGAATATTTAACGGATTGGGCTGAACATTTAAAATTTTGGTAACCGTGTTATTGCCTGTGCTCCATAAGGCTTGTTTTGCAATCAGCACAGGGAATGTAATGCAAATCCCCAGATTAAAATAAGCATGCCACGTGCGCACTCACACACTCTTGTACTTCTATCTTAGTGAGGACACTCATTGGCATAATTCATTTGCCAGCCCCTTACATTGACCTTAACCATCACAACTAAATGTCTGACCTAAAGCTAACTCTAACCATAACCTTTAAAGCATGTCTTAATATCTCAAAGAAGCCTTTGGAAAAGTGAGGACCAGACAAAATGTCCTCACTTTTTCCAAAAATGTCAGCACTCCGTAAGGTCTATGCTCAAAATGGTCCTCACAATTATATAAGTACAAGTACAGACACACACAAATCCTGCCACAGACATAATACCACAAAGCATGCACAACGAACAGCTCTCATATTGAGGGCATCTGAGCACACTGGTGCAGAGGGAGGGGGGCAGGGAGTAAGAGAGCGAGGGGGCGTTGGCGTGATGATGGGGGGGTTGAAGATTGGACACAATGCTCAGCTTTTTGTCTTCAGCCTCATTTTCATAAAGCTGAATATATAAGGAACCGGAGGATGCAGGCAGTTTCTAAGGGTCAGGGAGACTCCTGGTTTGAATACGAGCCCGAGGAGATGAAGCAGCCCTGGTAAACATAACACATAAAAGAAAAGGCTACAGTGAAAAATACATTCACAACAACTCTGACATCCAGCCCCCAGGCTGACTAACAGCAAACTGGTGACCATACACAAACCTTCTGATACATCACCCAATAATATACCATGTACTGCAGAACTGATGCTTAGAGTGATCATCAGAATCAGCTTTATTTTTCATGAGTGAGTACACATACTAGGAATTTGACTCCTTTGTTACCCTCAGTGTATTTACACAGAGAGACATGCAATTCACAACAGACACTAGCAAAATAAACGTGTCCATTATGCAAGTACGTAGTGTATCTTCAACAGAAAGTCCCTGTGCTTCAGGAGAGTCTCTTAACAATGGGACATCATTTCACTCTTAAATGGGTAACTTCAAATCCCTTGTATAACAGGGCTGAAAACATGTTTTATATATATTTCTTCTCAATTTGTGTTAAATGTGACAAATTAAAAAACTGTATGTACTTCCCAAACAAACTTTTGGTCACTAAAATATATAAATAAAGAGCAATAAAGAAATGAATGCCACATCAGCAGAAAATAAAGTTCAAAAACCGTCCATAACGACATCTTGAACCTTTCAGAGGGGATGCATCCTGGGCACTCTGCAGGAGACGGCTCATACTGCACCATGTAATCCTCAAATGTCTGTGAAGATCTGTGCTGCGAGTCGAGCTGTCACTCTGTCACTCTATGCTCTCTGCTGTGCAGTAAAACAGAACTGCTGTGACACAAACTGACAGGGCAGGAAATTGAGTCTTAGAGAATAGAGTCTTATCATCTAATTTCATGCTGGAAGATAATACAGTTATACGGGTTCACATGGTGAGAGGCATGAAGCAGTCATTCAGCGCCATAATATGTGTGACCTGTCTCATGGGGATGCAGTGACCCGTCTGATATCAGCAGTTTGGGGCTACAGGGGCTACATCACTTTCTATCTGTTGTGCTTCTTCATCAAGTAGAAATACTGAGAAAAAAGTTTTTCAAGTTACCTCAAATAGCAGCAAAGATATGTTGCTGGACCAGGATCTGACACCCTCAAGACATGGAACAAATGTCTGCTGCCTCAGGTGTCAGGAAAAAGTTGCACGCTTTAATGATAACACCCTCCAAGCTGAGGAAGCAGAGAGGAGGCATGATCACAGCCAATCAGAATGGCAACACGCCTGACAGGATGGGGGGGGGGGGTGCGGTGCAGTAACATGTGTAACCTAAGCAACAGGAGCTGCAGAAGGATTTAGTGTGTGAAAGGAGAAAGGAGTGAGTGAGATGGTGAGGACGGAGAAGGGTCTTTATGATGCAGGAGACTGGATCACAGAAGAGGACAAAGTCACAGACCGCACAAAGAGATGGAACATGATGGCTATCTGAGTGTCTCCATCGCCCCCTGGTGGCTGGCTGCATTGTAGGTTATAAACCCTGCCTCCTCCATGTGAGCAGAGGGGACACGGACCAAACTAAAAAGACAAATTACACATTTCTCTACGATGGCTTATGTTATTTCAGATACAAGTACATCCAAGTGTTCGTTATTTCACATTTCTGAATAGTGGGAGGAAGTGGAGCCTTGGCCATCTTTTATATACAGCCTAGGATCTGACCACCTTTGCTTACATTTTCTTATCTATATACGTAAACATGCTGTATGTATATATATTCTTATTCATATCAAATAACATGTCTGCAAAATACAGTTGGTATTAAAGTATTATTCTGCATTAAGCTAGGCTCATCTCAAATATTAATTGCTGCTATATACTGTTATTGTGGGTTCTGCATTCCTACATTATGAAATCCCTGTATATTATTATTGCTCTCTTCTGAGTAAATAACTGGTATGGAAACATCCAGTCAGCACTGAGTCCGTCTTGCAGTGTAATTACTTACAATCCCCCCACAGAGTCAGACGCTGCTGTGCATCACTGAGTTGTTGCTATTATAGGGACCACAGGCTCTACCTGCTCTATCCACTGACCCGCAGACAAAACAAGTTATTACACAATGGTATGTATTCTCCAGTGAATCAACCGTGTTATTAAATCTTCCACCGATACAGCTACGCTGCACTTAAGTGTTTGACAAAAGCCTTAGAGAGAGAAAAAAAATCCTTTCACCCTGAACATGGTGAAGGTTGAACCGGTGAGGACAATTTATTTTGCTTTTCAATTCACTCCTATACAGTTGCATCTGATTTAAAGCGATAATAGTGTCCAGGGTGATTGTCTTTTCCACGACACATAACATTCTGTTATATGGTTTACAGGCAGAAAGGCCCAGGCAGACTAGTTACCTGTAGCTGACAGCACATTCAATGTGCTGACAGAGTCTGACTCTCCTCAGTCTCAAAGGTTCCCAGACTGGACTGTAGGCTGCTGGCTTTCAAATCCCAAAGATGCCCTTTTAAAAATGTGTGCCCATAATAACGCTACATTTTGATGTGAAAAATAAAGATAAATAAAGTATTTGTGACTAGTAATTAATGCATGTTATAAATATGCTCCAGATAGGATTGAAATCACAGATTAGCATATAAAAACCCAACCTCATCCAGAGAAACAGAATGTATCGGAGTGGGGCTCTACAGGAAGGAAGGTACAGTAAAACACTGGCATGTGATTAGAAGCAACTTTCATTATTAAGGAGTTATGAGCACAGACCTGCACGTGTTTGCATCTCAACGAAAATTGACCTCTTTAATAATTTATCATACCTTCTTAATGCAACTTGTACATTTTACTCTATCTAAGAAAATAAAAAAAAGACTGTGAGCCAGTAGGCATCTGCACTTTCATTAATCTCTGTCACTTCCCTCCCTTTCACTGCAACCAAGCAGCATCCCTCCTTCTTTGCCGCCTGTATTATTCTATCCTGATGATAAACAAACAATATTTTTTCTGAATGAATGCTAAGTTCCACCCCTGTGACTCAATCTGACTCAACACAAGAGCGTCACAAGTTGGAAGCCAGGGAGGGGGATCATTTTATGTCCAGAAGCCAATGTGTTATTTATTTCCACATTGAAATCAATGGGAATAGATTTTTGGGTCTGACACCATTATGGTTCATAGGAAATGACAAAAACAAACACATGCAAAGTCACAACACTTGGGGGAAGGATGTAGTATGGGTCAGGGAAGAATCCATAACATTTTGGTGCAGATCCAGGTCAGGGGGCGGAAATCCTCCTTTCAAAAATGCCCCAAAAATACGGTTGTATTGTTTTGTTGATTCATTTTTGATTTTTTTTTTTTTCAATAAGACAGATCTGATCTTATCTTATCTTAATATTGTAAAACTTTCTTCAACATTTAACATGGTGTTTTTCAACATTGTCACTATTTTCAAAGGCAATTATTCATGGATCTTGATTAAAAAATAAGAGCATACAGGGATATCTATAAGTGTGTGAAAGTTTGTGTAACTTGAAGAGGACTTGTGGGTCTCGTGGAGGATGAGTTTTTGGATGTTGAGACAGAGAAGCCACATCAGACATTAGACATTCATGACTTCCTGGTACTTACTGAGCACAAAGCCTGAGCACCCCCCTCATATGGAGCAATTAGCAGTCCTAATAAAGAGGCTGCCTTGTTAGAGTGGGAGAAGCTCATTAGTCTCTCAGCTAATTACAGTGAAGCACCAGGGAGGACACACAAGACCAGGGCCATCTCCTTCACTGGACATCACTCCCACACACTCAAGAGCAGGTAACACACACTCACCTTCTCACGTTAATCAGGCTTCTCATAGCGTGCCCTTGACATTAAGAGGTGTTTTTACATGTGTGGTATCTTTCTTTTATCTAACGGTGTCTCGCACACACAACACACTCTCTCTCTCTCTCTCTCACTCTCTTTTGTCACTGGAAACCGTATTAAACTGGACCACGCTCTGTGGTTTAGTGGGCTTATCATCACTCCAGGCTTGGTCTCATTTACGAGACTAGTTCCGGTTGAATGGAGCTGACAGCTTGTCGTCGGGGCTGCGCCTTGGAATGAAAAGGGGGCAGAATGGCGGTGGTGACGGAGAGGTGAAAAGTCAAACACTCAGACCGACAGCCGGCATTACCCAAAGACCGCAGGGCGATCAGACCTCATGGTAATCCTGATGTCAGGGAGAGAGATTTGTCCTTTGAGCCTGATGTCCCCCACAAAATTGGCTCTTTTTCAGTGAGTCCACTAGTTTTGTCCAGACTGAAAAATCTCAACAACTATTAAACCGATTACCATAATATTTGGTACAGATATCCATGGTAACCAGAGGGCACCACAAAGCCGCTTGAATGGCTTTAGACTATTGGTCTTGTTTACTCTCGAAAATATATAATCCAGAATCTCTCCAGTGGATAAATCTGAAAAAAGCCGTGGTGCAGGATTTACTGTTTGCTGTTTCACAATTTTATACTAATTGAGAGGGAAACAGGAAAGATAAGCTAGCACCTCTGCCAAGGTGCACAGTCTCTTTCAATGCAGTCGGGCTGCACCAAATTTCACACACTCATAGATGTAAGTTTCCTAAACGTGCCTGATTTTTGTGAACATCTTAATCCATAAATTATTCTCTGGGTCAATGGAAAATCTGCAAAATCTTGCAATGTTAATGAAAGTAAAATAAATTAGATGAATCACTGGTCTGGATCCGCACCAGATTTGAATGGGTTCTTCTCCGACCCATAACACATCCTTTCAGCAAGTTTCATTGCAATCTGTTGAGCGTTTTTTGTGTAATACTGCGAACCAACAGAAAAGACAAACAACACGCTAATATCAGCAAATCTGCAGAGACAAAATACAAAAGAGTGCTGTGTTGATTATTTAGCGTTTGGAGGAAGATCTTTGACAAAGAAACTCGAAATGCCTTTTTGGTTGTGGAAATCATTTACATATTTACTTGCCTTTCCTCTGTCCATATTCTCAGATGAACATGGATGATACAGATAATTCTCATCAGAAACCTCAGTGAAAGCGATCTGAAGCCACTTTAACACACACACACGCACAAATGAACACATCAGCCAGCCCAGCGGCCAGTACAGTTGAAAGAATAAAGTGGCACGCTCACAGAGGTCGATCTGACATGAGCAGGGCTAATCTCTACCACAGTCTGCCACTGACCTGACAGCTCCCGGCTCGGCCAGGCACTGAGGCTGACGGGGTTCCAGTCAGCAGTCAGTGGGTTGTTTCATTAGTCGCTGACAGAGAGAGAGTTCAGAGTTACCCAGACAAACGCAGCACTGTTCAGTGGAGAAGAAAAAGATGCAGGAATTGAGCAGCATTTGACCTTAACAACTAAAGAGGGAAATTTGAATTATTCCCAGTGTATAACTGTCCACACCTTCTCTGTGCACTGATGAAAAACAACACGTGACTTGTGTGACACCGAAAATAGATGACCGTCTCCAGTCCGGCTGTCACTCAGACTGTCATTTCTTTTTCAATATCATTATCATCGAAGCATTCAAATTGAACTTTGTCTGCATCAAGCTGGGAACAAATTTTCACCCGGCGGGGAACAGAGACGAGCGGATCCCGTATCTCCCTGCTCGTCCCCGTCAGATCCCTCTGAAGGAGTCACGTGACAGTTGAGTGACAAAGTGACAGAGCAGCGCGGTGGGATGCAGAAGGGCGGGATGTGAGGCTCCGACACATTTCACACCATTAATTACCCAGACATCACCTCTCCCATCGTGGAGGAATCTGCAGGAAAAGGTCAGCCGTCTGGCTCGGATATAGACCAGCTTGCCATGCATGTCACGCCCCCTCCCCCCCCCCCAGACAGCGCTCTACCCATGTCACACTTCAGAGACATGACTAATGCCTCTACAAGACTTCTAATAGCCCCCAAAATGCCACAGCAGTGCCTGTGCATGAGCCAATTAATTACACCGGAACTTAGAGGCTTCACTCCAAGAGAAGAAGTGTCTGAGAGGAGAGAGTAATGAAACAAGCAATTGAAAGATATATAAAATCGTTATTGCAGAAACAGTACACTCAACTGTGCTGTTTGATCTGTGAATCAAGTTACATGTCTGTTGTGAATTAATTAATGCTGGTTTAATGTTTGTCATAATTAGTGCATTTGTTCTTGGCTTGAGGACTGAAGTTCACATGGCCCAAAAGATGTGTTTTGCAATGTCACTGTGACCTTGACCTTCGAATCAAGTAATCACTGAATCCAAGTGATCGTTTGAACCAAACTCCAGGAACGTCCCTCGAGGTGTCACAGATATATCATGTTGAAAAGAGTGCAGGCATCCGGCAGGTAGGATAACAGCCTTTGATGGGTTAACCTTCACTTGAGCACAAACTCAGTCAATTAAGAAACAATTTGACATAGCATACATCAAAACCAACATGCATGAGAGCGGACGCCGCTGGTCCCAGCGCAGCACTCCATTATAACCCACTCTCATTTAACAGCAGCTCCTCTGCAATTTCTCACCCACTTGCTACTCGTGTAGCATCTCTCATCTTGAACTGTATTGAGTGTGTGTGAATAAGTTATTGCACATGTGTATGTAGAGTTATTGCACCCTGTGTGTATCAGTGGGAATCATCTACTCTTGGATTTCCCTGTACTTTTTGTTTGCAGCTTCTGCGCATGATTGTTTCTGTGCAACAAGTCTGTTCAAATTCCCAAACCGATAGAATAGCAGGTCTAGTGTCGAAAAATTCAATTGCGGATGCATTAGGTGACCCTCACAAGTAATTAAGAGTCAAAACGGTCAGAGGGAAACCACATGATTATATGAAAATGAACTCTCACTGGGGAGAATAAGGACAAAACATCCCATTTTTGCAGACAGGCTAGACTTCTCCCTGTGGATGATCTGTTCTTACCTGGACCCATCACTGGATTCCCAGTATCAGACCGAATTTAAATTCCAGTCCATTACTGTTAGCACGACACTCGCTCAGATTATTCTTATCAGCGGCCACAGACAGGATTGACTGGCCACACTATTTCCATTCCCGTCTTCCTTTCTTCTCCCCTCCTCTGTCCTCTTTCATTTCCCATCCTCGGCTCTCTCCACTGCTCTCCCGTCTTCTGTGATGGCAAATGCATGTAGTCTGCCTCAGAAAATTGCTTCCACTCACAAGCAGTTAGTCTCTCTGACCTCTGTCACTCCTTCTCTACATCTTCCTCAACAGAGAAACGGATAACTGACAACATGCAACACATGTTCGTATCTTCAGATCCTGCATATGTTGCGCTGTTATAAGAATTGCTGTCAGAATTAGGTGCAGCTCCAGGTATCTCACCTAAACGTCTCATTCAGTCGATATACGTGACAGAGACTTCAGATGGGCCCGAATTGGTTTGCGATCACACAGAGGTGTATTTCATGGCGGCTGCAGGGATGACTGATGTTGTGTCTGTCTGGGCTAATCAACACAGCACTGGGTCACCTGTCTTGCTTGATAGATTAGAGGGCCTTGCTCATCGCACACTCACACACACACACACACGCACACACACGTACGCACGCACACACACACATACATGCACACACACACAGTTGTCTGAGGCCATCGCAAATTAGCCACCGTTTCCTTGCCAACTGGCCTGTAACCAGGCAACGTAAGTCGGTGTGAAGATGTCTTCAGTGGGAACAAGCACTTGTGCACGCTCATGCTCATATGCGAGTACACACACGCACACAGCCATCCTTACTTTTTCATAGACTTTAACTTATTGTTGACAGCCAATAACCAAGACCTAACCCTCACCTGAACCTAACCACATCTGAACTTTAACCTGAGCTCAGAAATAATGTTTAGTCTCATTATGAACAGGCTTAGGAGCAAATGAGCTTTACTGGTCCTGACAATGTCTGTGTTTATGCTGCAAATCACATTAAAACACAGAAGCTGTGTTAGTGACCACTGCTTTCTGTCTATTTACCTATGTGACCGTTAAGTATTCCTCATGTTCTTGCGACTGCAGGTTGAAACCCTTAAATTAACATGGTGCTTTTAGCTAAGTTAATCCTTCAAAGTACAATGACATCAGTATCAAAATCCACCTCAGATCATACAAAGGAAACATTGGATCAGCTGCATATCAGAAAAGAAGATCTCCGAGACATTATTGTATTCCATCTGTGCATGGCAGGCAATTTCACTGAGATAGTGATCAGTGCCTCATCCTCTCAATAGGTTAAGATGATATTAAATGAAATCGAGCAGCTATTTGACTGTGTAAGTGCACTGCTCCTTTCTCTTTGTCAAGGCAACTTCAAGTTGGTTGGTGTCTGCAGAGCAGATCTGTAACTTGTGTCCAGCCGATCTTGGCAAACACTAGTTTCTGCTGAAGGTGTGAAATGTGCAACCTCTCGTTTCCCTGCAAACAGCCCACTCATCGCCGTGAGTAATATCGCCATCCTCTTCATCTTGCTTGACTAATTAATGTTGGATAAAAAAAACAACTATACTCTGCCTTTAGCAAAGTCTAAACAAATTTCAGGAAACTGCAGCACGATACACGTTGCGTTACCTCACAATACATGTTGCAATACCAGGCAATAGAGGAACCTGTCAGGATCGGGTCAGGCTTGGTTCGTTTTCTCTCAGGCTCAGAAGGGTTCAGCCAGAAAATGGTGGTCTGAGCCAGAAGGAATGGAAGAAGAAAAGTATTGCAAAACAATGCAAAACTATTGCGAGGCACTAGTACTAGTAGGTACAAGTATTCTCGCCGTGACCCTGAGGGGACTCGGTACACAACTGTCTTCCATGCAACCACAAAGCCCTGAGGAATTGACAGAAACCTCGGGGGCGTAACACAAATTGAATGTTTGTAGGCGATGCAGTATCAATAAGCTTAATCAAGCAGCAGCATGTTCTGTCTCTGTCCAATCAATATCTCTACTGATTCCCACCATCTCACAGCAGGTCTCTCCACAGTCGTAGCTATTAGCCGGCACCTGAGGAGAGGACCGCACGCCCCCTCACTGTCCCCAACACAAACATTCATTAACACACACTCCACTGCACTGTTGTACAAAGACTATTTCCCCTCTACAAAATGGGCTACAGTTTAAAACCAAATTGCAATATCAATATCTTCACAGGAAGATGAAACTATTTACAGCAATATCACACATATTTGTATTCTGTCTAGTGTCAGCCAGTTAAGGCCGTTTATCTATTTGCACAATAGCTACAGTAAATCGGACTTTACACAGACTCTGTACTTGGGTCAGGTTCAACTGATTAGAACATTTATATTTCACAGTACATACATTGTATCTGGGTTAAGACCTGAATGAAAAGCTTAGGGTTGCAATGTGACTCTGAAAGCTTCTATTGAGGGCACCGCCTCCATCTGCAGTCTATACTATATGTGACATTATTAAGTGGAAAAGTAAAGTAACATTCCAAAATTAAATCTTAATGTTTATTCATATGACACAGAACCAATTTCCCTAACTGTCAACATATATCTATTTCATCCAACTCTCATGTCAGGGATTGTAATGCAAATGCTGCCCACGGGAAAACCAAACATCTGTTCAAGCAGTGAGTGGGAGAGTGGAGAATAATAATTTCCACAGTGGAGTGCAGACTGAGGGTTTATGAAATTCGATATGAAGAGCAGCATATTAGTCTTCAGGTGCGCAGTGCTGCAACCGGTAAGGCAGCAAAGACTGAACACAGCCACGATCAAAAGGTTGGGATGGATTCGACGTCGCAGTGAGGAGGGTGCGTGATGTGAGGCACGAATAACATGTTCATGTCTGAGAAGCCACAGAGATCAGATGCTACAAACAAAACATGGTTGATACCTGAGTAAGATCAGAAGCTTTTAAATGGAACAAGTCCAAATTTAGCCCAACTTTTTTCAAACATTTTATGACATATTTTGATGCCTCAACATTTGTTTATTACATCCAAAAACCGAATCTGTTTTCAAACAACAACTCCAGATTTTCTCACATATGAACAATGCAGCAGGAGATTCAACGGGTCAAAAGTGAGGTGTGGGGTCAGGGTAGGGCGTGCAGGAGGCAGGAGGCAGGAGGCAGAAGGCAGGAGGCAGGAGGCAGGAGGCAGGACCCAGGACCCAGGACATTAGATATCAATTCTACTGCAGAAATGTTTCCGCACATCAACACCAGCGTTGGGCCCTTTTTGCCAAAAGCTCTCAAATCTTTTTGTCTTTCTATGTTGACATCTGTCTGGCCCCACTTTTTCACCCAGACATATTTGTAATCTTCTTGTTTTTGTTTCGGCGTCTTTTGCACGCTGGAAACGCCAGCGATCCGCCCACTCGCTTGTTGTGAAATGTTGTCTTATTCCTACATTGGCTTGCTCGGACATTTGCATTCTCATACACAGCCCCCGCTAATGAATTCAGGAGAATATCTGAAGTTCAGAATGTCTGACAGCAGCTGTGTTCGGGATAAGCTGTGTTCTGTTGCCTCTGTCTCTCTCTGTTGTCATTTACTTTAGCTTTCACTGCTCATCTTTATTTTTGAAATTCTTTATGTCTGCTACTGCGTTTTTGTGTCAGTACAAATATACAAAGTTTTTTCCTTAGACACAGCCGGCATTTTAAAGTTAGACATCTTCGAGTGGCTGGGAGGGCAGAATGGAGACACAGATGCTTTTCTTTCTCGAGATTATTCGCTAAGACATGGTTTGATGTTGTGTGACAGAAGACAAGATGGAGCGAGACAGACTGGTTGTACTTTCAAAAGAGCGGGAGAGACTAAATGAGAGCGCGAGCTGCACCGCCCCCGGGGTGTCTTCCAGAAGCAGAGGGGATTGCAGCAGACAGCCGAGCGGCCCTCAGCAGGCCCTCTCCAATGTGTTCAAATAAACACTTTACCCCCTGTCGCTGCTAGTGAAAGCTTTCACACTGGAGACGAGCATGTATGAAGACACAGTGACACAAAGACGCACAAGTACACACAACAAGATTCAAATCTAAGACACGCACACATAAGGATGGAAAAGCTTATAAATGTCAATCTCAGTGAGACACAGAACGTTTATCCCATTTGCCAGGAGAGACACACAGAAGTCAAAATCCTCACACAGGCACACACACAAAGATGTGTTGGAGTGTTGGTGACACTCATGCACAGGGCACAGGCAGGTCAGACAGGGACAAAGATGGAGATCGGTGACCTTTTCCCCCCAAACCTCCCATTTACAACAAGGTGAGAGCCCCTCAATACCGGCAGGCCTGGCCCGCTATCAAACATGCCCTCACCGCTGCACACATTCAGCAGCTATTCACGGAATCAGAAGGCGAACAAAAAGAAGGGAGAAACATTTGTTTAACGAGCCGTGGCCCCGGCCCGTCTTTTCTCTCCCATTCAGTCCCCTTCCTCCGCTGCAGGCCTGGCCTGAGGTCAGCTCCCCTCCCCGACAACGCCATCAAAAAACCTGCAGCGGCGACGGCAGCAGCTCCATTCACCACAGAGATTTATGATCTCTAATAGCTGGCAAATGAACCCCAGGCCGGGGGCTGCGCCGAGGGAGGGCCCCGGACTTATTTTCTCCAAATCTCGAGAAGAAAAGAAAGAAAAAGGGGGAGGTTGGAAAGGCTGGGGGGGTGAGGATGGGGGAGCTAGTGGGGTTGTCAGACACATTTTCAAGGTTGCCATCTGTGTCGAGTGGGATCCTTCACACTGTCTGTCAGTCTTCAACAAGAACACCCCACACACACACACACAAACATACACACACCAAACAGATCCCTGTTGTTGAGTGTAAACGGTTATGTTAACACCTTCTGTCACGACTGACGTTTCCCTTCCTGGGCTGTTTTGTCGCAATTATTTGAACAGGATCTTTTATAAATCTGACACTTTAAGGAGGGCAGTCGGTCCGACGTCTCCTGATCCTTACTTGTGGTGAAAAGCCCCACTAGGGCACCCGCTACCTAAATCCTATTCCCATAATCCCCAGAGGTCAGAGAGGAAGAAACGGTCCCCGCTCTCTCTCTATACAAACAACTTCAGTTACCTTATAAGGCGAGAGAAGACAGGAGTTAAAACACAGCCTGACAAGCTCACAGTAGCAAGACTCTGCACCCTGACAAGAAATAGAACAGCACAAAACTTGACGTTACTTAATTTAACCAGAATAAAACAATAGTTTAAAGTTTAATAAACGTGAAGGGTGATTTCCACTTCTCCTTTTTCTCTCCGAGTGATTCATCTGAGCAGATATCGGCCGATATCTTTACACAGCTAGTCTTGCAGAAGTGTGGAAGAAAGACTCTGTGGAGTCACGAGATGTGAGGTGACGTTGGATCTAATGGAATGAACTGTGTGGACTCAGGCTTCATTCTACACCAGAATAGTCGGAACAGATTCCCCACAACTGTTACACCCCCCCCCCAGACACATGATGCTCACACTAACCTAAAGCCACTGATCTTCACTAAAGATCATCATTTCGATGCCTAAATGTACATGAATGTAATTCTATCTCCAGAGACTCTTTCCTATATCCAATTAACTCCAAAGTAAATCCTTATTCCACCTGCATGAGAATTTGAAATGATCACAACCTTGGCAGCTCTCCTCCTGAGGGAGATCATTCTTATCACTGTAACGCCCTCAGTGTCAGGCCCTCACAGGCATCCTGATGAGCTGCTGTGTCCTGTAGCTGAGGTAAAACCTGGAATTAGGATAAGAATATACCTCAGACCACCTCTGTAACTTAGAGGAGAGGATTTTCTATTAGATGCATCATAATGTCAGGATCATAATGTAGGACAGAACAGCCTAAATTCTTTGGCCTTACAATATGTATGGGGGATCTGATTCCATATACACAGTTACTGTAACTAAAAAACTGGGATTCATTCCCAAATCGTTTGGTAAAGTATTGGGATTGAGATTGAAAGACATAAAGCTAAACATCCTCATCGTCTTTTGTTCTTGTCCCATCTTACCTGCCATCTAAATGGTTGGTGTTCAGCAGCTGCAGAGGTGCAGCAAGTGGGAATTGAACAGCTCATGTTCTTGAGAAACCTCCAAATTGGTGCAATACATAAAGCTTTTACTGCTCCACAGTCCAAACTGATAACAACAGTTCTCCAAGGAGGCTGGGTTAGGAGAGTTATGTGCTCATGCAGTGACATTAATGCTGGAGAGACAATCTCAGTATCTGTTTTTTTCTTTTAAGAAGAACACAACTAAATGTATTTATTTCCTTGCAAATTTTTTTTAAATAAAATAGAGCACGGACAAACTGCAGATGCAAAACACTACGGGGGCGTTGCATAAGTACTAGGAATGTGCGAATACTCTGAGTTAAGGTGTCGGAATCAGTACGGGGGGAAAAGGCTGGATTATTTCATACATACTTAAAAGGTGAGATTCACTGCTCTCATTATTAACCATCGAGACACCAACCATATAACATACATGAATTTCCACCTATTCAGCAAATAGGAGCCAAGACCTGTGAAGATGCACTGCACAGTTTAGGACCCGTATTGTGAAAACGCTTTTCAATCTTATTTACAGAGAGATCTATTTGGTTATTGCAGTCCCCCCCCCCCCCCCCCCCCACAGATACTTAATACTTCACAGTCATGTATGAATTTTGTAATCAGTGGGACTGAACTCCATCTGTGACCTAATTTCATTTCCCTACTTCTGCATGCCTCCATCACTGAATTATATCCACGACAGCTGGCCAAGTTTTTACACACTGAATAATTGCGTATTGCAAACGAGATGTATGTATGTGCTCTACACCAGCAACAACACAGGGATGCTTGAATTCACTAAACATAAAAAAAAATGTCTCAATTTTCTTTTAGTCTGTGGTTTTTTGTGCGTTGAGTGATGTGGTTTCTCCTTGTTGGAGTTCGCCACTTCAGCACTTTGGCCCTGCTGGAAAGCTTGGGCGTCAATGCCCTGTAAGACGACACGGAGCAGACAGGAGGGGAACTGAGTTCTGAGTGAAAGCTAAGCACTGTCACTCACCTGAGGAATCTGCTGAGCCCAAACGGCTGGCTCAGGACCAGTTGTCATGAGGACAACAAACCAACCATCCAAGAACTTGTTCATACTTTTATATCAACTGACTGTTTAACATAACGACCCACAGAGGTTAAAAACCTGAAATCTCTCATTAGTCAGTGAGAAGAGAAGACTAATTTTGGATGAAAGGTGAAACATTTTCCAGAGACAAAATCAAGTCTATTGCTATTTGAGAGTCAGATAGGGAAAACTGCTTTGTGCGTCGCAAAGAAATCAACGTTTCTGGGGAGTTGTCATGTGGACACAAACCAGGAAAAGCAACACTGAGGAAAAACACAAATGAGAGACTAAATTTTGCAGACTTTTATGAATATGCTT
Organism: Platichthys flesus; assembly: GCF_949316205.1. Taxonomy (NCBI): domain Eukaryota; kingdom Metazoa; phylum Chordata; class Actinopteri; order Pleuronectiformes; family Pleuronectidae; genus Platichthys; species Platichthys flesus. Next base: position 13,998,231 of record NC_084949.1, read on the forward strand.
CTAAATGAAAGTCTGAGAAGGGAAGCGAGAGGAAAAGCAGAAACTGCAAACTAAACGCTCTACCCAAAGGTTTAGCGTGGGCGTGTGAAGAACAGCAACAAAAAAAGCCATCACCTTTGAAATGTGCGTTTCTTGCATTATCTCGTCTAAAACGCAGCCTGTTACCACTTCACTGCAAATTCTCCAAGGAGAAAAGACGGAGTAAACAAGGAGACGCTGGTGAGGCGCTTCACGGACAGCTGAGCACATAGAAAGACAAACCGGTCTGAAAGCCAGCACACACAATTTAGAGTTTAAACCCAGGGAGTGGAGCTGGCGTTATAAATCTGGAACAAGCATGTAAACATCTGAGCTGGTAGTTGTCGGCGTTTCTTTAATGGCGCTTGTCTACGTGCCATCTGTCCCAATAAAGACTAAAGTGTTCTTCTTACGGGAGAACAGAAGGAAATGAAAGAGTCGTCTGAGTCATACACTCAGTGTGGAACATTCTCTAATGGGCCGTGCTTGACTGAGGAGAACGAAAACACACACACATACACACACACACAAACACACAAAGACACACACACACACACACACACACACACACACAGCAAACACAGGGTTATTGTACCTGTGCACCTGCCAGGCTTCAATGTTGACCTGTGCGTCCCATTGCACATGAACCTGTTCCAAAATATGTCTCTCTCTTCTCTGTGTATCATGGGGGGGGGGGGGGGGGGGGGGGGGGTTCTGGGATCTTACCGTGAACATTCCTGTGGGTATGTATGAGCTCTGTGATAAAACACAGACATTTTCCATTTCGAGTTCCACAGGTCCCCAATACTTCCTTAACACACACACACACACACACACACACACACACACACACAGACAAACACACACACAGCTCCCTGGCGCTGGTTTGATGTGTCACTCTGTCAACAGCTCTGTAACCATAACCTGTGGGAAGGTATTGCAGTCTCAGCCAGGAGGATTGAGTGGACCTGCGCAGCGCGTTTGATCCCCAGAGGATCAGAGTGACTGACTGCAATAGGAGGAGGCTGGAAGCTGCTTGAAAGATAAGTTGAAGGTAAGAAAGATGTTCAACAACTTACACTGAACAATAGCCGTCCTGCTGCCACATGCAGACCCAAAACAAACATGGTAATGATACATTCTGGCCTACATAGCTAAATTAAACCAACCATCCAGCAGTCACATACAACCACTTCATGCAGCGATGAGCCAGGCATGTGGAGGCATGAAAGACAGCATGGTGTTTGTAAAGGTGAAGAGGAAGTGTCAGTTGTAATCCCCTTGTTTGAACGACTAGTGTGTGCTGCCGCAGGCTGTGTCCCAGAAGAGCTGGAACTAGACACCTTGTCTGTGACCTGGAACTGCATGACCTCTGTTAAGACTCTTTTTACATGTCTAAATAGTCGATAGCTTTCATTAAGCTGTTCCTATTTTGTCCAAATGTCTATTATCATGAAAACCTGATTGCCTGCTTTATGCGTTGCATTTATAAACTGCACTTAAATCACTACCTTGAATTTGTTCTGCTGTCTGACAGTTGAAAAAACATACAGAAAACTACTTAAAAAGAACCAGAACAATAAGGCCTCAATCACTGCATGACAGAAACGGAAAGAAAAGTAGGATACGTACAGGCTCTGACACATGGGACATAACATAAGAAAAAAAAGGTCAAACCCTAATTTGCTGTTTTCCCTCTGGTCCCCTCCTCCTTTTTTAGTGCCGTTGTTACAGAGCTGATGAACTATGGTGCGTTTCATTTGCTGTATGTGGTAAACAGAGCTAATGAAAACGGATGCGATGAAAGTATCGATGAGCAGACTGAGATTGAAGCCTCTCCATATCTGCAGTGTCATCCACTTCACTCCGATGGGGAATCAGACTTCAGGACCAAAAGATGAGAGGCAGAGAGGAAGAGAGACAGAGGACGTACGAGAGAGGGAGATGAAAGAGAAGATAAAGTACAGATGAATAAGGACTTATTTGTGTGGGAGCCCCATTAAATGTGGCACTGCTACTGGACCTATAAAAAGGCAGCTGGCAAACCCAACGTCCAACACACATGCTAACTCAGCAGGTGGCCCTCTGTTGACCTCTACTAATGGATTTACATGTTTCGGTCTAGTCAATGTATATAAAGATGGGCCACGTGTCGACCGTTCTTCAGAAATCCAGAAATGAAGTCAAAATGTCCTGGATACAAACTCTGACGTTAACGTCACTTGGAGCTGGAGTCTGTGCAGCAGAAGCAGCAGCAGTAGGCTAGCCACAGCGCCCCAATGCAAATATGCAGAATTTGTCAGTGAGTGACAAGATTTCAGGTCCAGAAGTCTTCTGGTTTCCAGTTACGAGATTGACCAATCACATTTGAGCAGGCTACTGATAAACAGTCAGTGTGGAGAGGATAGGAGGAGTAACACTGGGGGAGGAGACCTGGCAGCGAGATCACGCTCACACATACGTTAACCAATCACGAGCCAGTCTCAGCTGTCAATCATGAGGTTTCTTGTTATCATCTAATAACTAGTCAAAATAACAAAATTACCATAAATAAATAGCACTTCCTACATAAATGACAGAAACAATCTTTGTGACAAATAATCAATGTTTACTTATGACTTCTAAGTTTGGTCCATGTCCTATCCACTAACATGGATGCGGCGGGGATCATGATCTATACCGCAGCCAGCCACCAGGGGGAGATCAACATGCTTTTGGCAACAGTCATGTAATCCATCGCAATAATACACAATCTAAGCTAGTGAGTACAAACACAAGTATGCACATAAACACACAATGCATATGAAGTGTCTTTAAGAGATACTTTGGGATCGTTGGAATGAGATTGCACGTTTGAGCAATTCTGGATTAACCAGCAGATCCTCTTTCTCGTGTTTACAGACAGACAGGCACAGCATCTATTTTTACCTCAGCATAAAAGCGGATGACTGCTTTCACACTCCGCCAACTGGAACCGGGCCTTTCATTAAGAAAATCTATTTAGAGCCGAGCAGGGGGGAGGCAGAGGAGCAGGGAAAGATGAGCTCTGATTATATCTTTCAATGAAAATATTTGGGGCTCTGTCTGTCATTTCATCACCGCACGCCGACCCGCTACTTTGGACTTGAGGGGGGGTGGGGGCCCCCTGGGGGGGGGGGGGGGGGGGCAGTTTGCTACTTGCAACAACTTTTACGAATCGAGACAACACGGTTCGATATCGGCGCAGAGAGTGTCTGTCAGTGGGTTATCTCCATGACTCAGCTGGTGTCAATCACTGGTGTGGTGTTAAACGAGCAGGTCAGCAGACTGTGACCTCCACCATCTGCGTACGTGTCAATGGGATTTAGGCTGATAAGCACAACAGCATTTACCGAATACGGTAAAAAGAGGAGAAGAACCAAACATGTGAATATTATAAATTAGGGGGAAATTAAGAAGATGGCAGCTGATGGAATGACAGCTTCACACTTGGCTAGTGAATTGGAAAAGGCCCAAGAAAGTGCAGCAATACAATGAATAAACCTCAAATTAACAGGCGACCCGCCAGCTGATTCTCCAGCTCAGGGTTCTGCTCAGTGGGTCGAGCTTCACTGAACTTTGAATAAACAGGTGAACAGCTGTTTGTGCAGCAGCGTCGGTGCAGCTTCAAGGTTCGCTGGACTTTGTCCTGCAGCCAGTCTCAACTCGCCGGGGCTCAAATACTGCAGGTCACTTTTACAGTTTCAAAAAAACTGCAACACATCCATATCTATGAGGACCTTGGCGTTTGAGCTGTTGCAAACGAGGCGTCCTCACCTTCCCAAAAATGCCAAATTTGAAAGCTGCATATCATCTCTCCTTCTGTCAGTAATTGCAGTGACTGCCATGATCTCGATGTCTAAGCTTCATTTGGCTTTCAAAGTAGGTAAAGCTGACAGGGTGTGGCGATGCATGCTCTCCCTACATGCACCGCTACGCACAGCTGAGGGCTCCCATTGGGCTTATCCATTTCCATTTACCTGGGTGGTGGATCATTCACTGAAGGGCACTTTTAATACACAAAAACCCAGCAACACTGAGGCGATGCCAGCTGTGCCGTGCACGGGACGGTGAGGCGAGACGGCGCTGCCAGGCAGAGGGGCCTTAAGTGATGACCGTCCTTTTCTCTCGGCCACTGCCACTGAATGTCTAACTAACAAGCTCATTGAAATGCACGACGGGAATCCTGGGAAACACGAGGCCCACTGGGAACAGGTGGCTTCCCCCGCCAGGGAACTTCTGCTTGTTTTAAATAAATGTATCGTTAGCTGGGCTATTTTAACACCAGGCCCCACTGTCATTACTTTAGTTCACAATTGATGGGGTGCTGATAAGAAGTCATTTTAACAAGACTTTTATTTTTTCAGTCCAGTTGCACATTCAGAGGTTTTTCTAAGCTACCAAGCAAGACAGGAAGGGGCACAGACTCGTGGAAAGTATGCAGCCATGTGAAAGTGTTTAATAACTAAGCTCCTGTGGGCGCGTGTGTGGGACATTTCAACATACCACTGGGAGCACGCTGTCAACACAAAGGGGACTGTGGACAAACTTAAATGGCTTACAAACACACACAGACACACACACACTCACACACACACGTATTCAAATGCTATTGTTCACTGATAGTTGTGGAATAGACGATATCTGGAAGCAGGGCTGCATTGAGGAGCCACCTGTGTACAAATAATACATATTCCCTTTAAGACAGAAAAGTCTTTGCACTGCAGATATACAGTCTATGGTTTGTAAACCGCACACCTGGGAACTTCCACTGACAGGCTTTACAAGCAGTGGGGTGTTCACAGTCATCAAGGATAATGACTCAGTGTATCTGCGCTGTTGGTGGAGCCCTTCATAATGCAACCCCTTCAAAATCCCTCTCCAGAAGGCAACTTAAAGACAGACAACTTGTAGATGTTACTTGTTACCCATGAACACAAGCAAAGTGATGGAGTTATAATATGAGGAAATCTTGTAAAACATTTCTAAAGCCATTTTCTGGAAAAATGGGTCCAAAAATTTCCTGGAGTTTAACTTTTCACATATGAGGAGTGCATGTTTCCAAGTCGTCGTGTACCACGGTGTCGTCTACAAGTAAGTTACCTCTTGCTAATCCTGAGGTATTTGTGTTATTTGTACTTTTTCCAGTTTTGCGTCCATTGCGTGGTAGAAATGTCATCAACGCGTTCACTCACCCGCTGGGAATTTCCACATATTCCTGCTATATTCTCACTTTTAGGACATTTCATCTGGGGGGCTGGCAAGAAAAGTAAACTGGAGCAACTGACTGGGACATTCACACTCTCACATACAGCTTCTCTAGTTTGCAGGAAGGTGTCCAGACTTTCGGTGCACGTATAAAAGCAGCTTAATTTAACTTCTCGTCATTGTTATGTGAAGAAATCCAACCGAAGTGCCTTTGCCTGTGGAGAACAACACTGATGCAGTTCATTTCAGGCTGTGACGTAAACAAGTTTAATACGGTTTTAATCATTTAAATCCTGAGCGTAAAGTATGGCCCATATTCTAATCCCCAGAAGTCCTCCAAAAAACATGAAGAGGCATTTTACTGTGTGATAATCAGTCAGTTCAACATAGAGACTCAAAAGACACTATCTCTTCTATTGGATGAAACTGTGTAATGCATTGTGTGTGTGTGTGTGTGTGTGTGTCTGTTTCTAAAGAACAAATGGAGCTGGGACACTTTGATTATGAGAGGGAGCTGTTATCTTCCTCACAGCATCTCCTCTGCTTCATCAGACATCTTTACCGTCTGAGTTCAGGCTTCATGTTTGTTTCAGCCGATCGGAGGCACGTATCAAAGCGTTCTGAGGATCGCTCTCTTACTTCCTGCGCGCTGGGAACGAAAGCACTTATAAAGCAACAAAATCCTCTCCCGGGGACAGCGGAGAGGAGGAGGTGGAGGAGGAGGCGAACAGAGCGACGCAGCACTTTGATTCCAACAGTGTGGAACCCGGACACTGATAGCTGTACGTTCCGAGCTCACATGGGAGCCTGTAAAAGTGATGTGACGAGGAAGGTTTTGTTCAGAGCCCAAGTTGGTTTGATGAAACAGAGGGAAAGCCATACTCCCAAAAGAGAAAGATGAATGACAGAAGAGGATCCTGTCTTCTCTCTCTCTGCTGTGTAAACATCTCTGATGGTATGGACAGAATACTAGGTGCTCTGAATTTGACATGGCAGAGATGCCAGAAGTGATTACTACAAGAGGAGAGTCATTCTCTTCATATATGAACATCTTGTGTAGCCAGTGTTACTCTCACTACAATATTCTCATCAAAAGAAGAACGTACAGCCACTGGCTAGAAGGTCAAGTGTGATCTGTAGGAAAATTTGAAGGCTAAAGAATAAGGTCATGTATTTCTGGGGGAAAAAAACCTGGCACAACGAATTAAATCCAAACTTTTCAAATAAATGAGCAGCACGATAAGAACTAAAATAACAGAAATCTTATTTGAGAAAAAATGTATTTCACGTTTACTACGACCTTTCAGTTTGGTCCATGTTTCATCCACTAATATGGAGAAGGTGGGGCTTGTGACCTTTAATGCAGCCAGCCACCATGTGGTGACCAGGATGCTTTCGGCTTTGGGGACCTGTCATGTCATCCAACTTTATGTACAGTCTATGGTTAGTACAAAGTTTGACCCAACCACTGCATAACAACATAAGTCCCCCCCCCACATTGGTTTGGGCATGTCACTTTAATGTTTAGCCAGCAGGCAGGCCGACCTCCCCATGAGAGTGGGCTGCATGCAAGTGCAGAGACTGGTCTCACTGGCCAATGACAGAACTCAACTCTCTCCGACCCCATCTCCACCCCCTTGTGATGTTGGCATGCTGGACTTACATACGTAGATTCACTTTATAGTGTTTGTCTTTGTGTTGCAGGCAAATAAAAGTCTGGACCTTGCTCTTTGTTTTCATGCAACATTTATCTTCTCTGCCTCCTGCAGCCGGTCTGGTTCAAAACCCATCTTCTCCTGGTTTTCTGTGCCCCATCATTTCTCTTCTTTAGTTGCTTCACAGAAGCTGGGGGTCTCCGGGGTCAGACCACTGACAAATGGACCAACTCATTGTGAGGACGAAAGAGAGAAGGAGAATAAAAGAGTGAAAGAACATTTGTTACTGCCAGACTGAGCAGCGACCTCACCATTTGGACAACCCACGTATGTTTTTGTCGACCGGCGTCCACTTGAGTAAAACTCAAAGCAGCGCCTTGCGCATAAAGACAACGGATTGAGAGGCCCACTTAATGCCTGTCCATAGAATATACACCATTAATAATACAAACACTCACACCACACCCCAGCTATCATTTCCCATAATCCCATGGGACCTCAGTCTCCCTCTGAAAGAGTGCGCCTGACACGAGCCTCTGACTCAACCCTTCACATCGCAGCTAACCCCTGTATTCACACAAGCACACACACACACACTCACACACACACCCACACACACACACACACACACACACACACACACACACACACATCCCTCCCAGGAGAAATTTGGGGGCCCCAGGGTAGGCAGGTGCTGTAATAGCCCCACCGAGTAGTGGCTGTGCGTGTGTAAGTGCATGCGCGTGTGCGTATTTGATAGGGAGTCCGTTTACCGTCTGTCAGTCCAACCGTCTGTTTGCATGAATAGCCGGTCTGTGTTTTTTCCTCTCCTGGGGTTTCTGGCTCTATCTTTACATTGCGTGCGTGTGTGTGTGTGTGTCTCATAAGATCAGTCTGACAGATCAATGCATCCAGGATTTTGTATCACCCTAATAGCATTACGGGGGTCAGTGTCAGCGGGTGACACACCCACAGCATCCACAGTGTGATCCCACTCCTCCGCTCTCGCCTCTACAGGGGTTTGGTTGGACAAAGGCGTGGCCCAGTTACGTGTTATGGCGTGAATGTTACCCAGCAGGCAAAGGATTTAAAGCTGCACTCGGCAAGATTTTGATCTAAAAATACATTTGTCTAATCAGCCTAAATCACAAACTGGGGCTGAAAGGAGAGAAGCCTGGGCCATCTCCACCAGCTGAGACCCTGAATATTCACCTCATTAAGCCAAATGAAATTCTGGTATATATTTACCCAGAGAAAGAAACCAATCAATAAGTGATGTACAAACTATGAAAAGCAATGAGGGATCTCTTAAAAAACAAATGTTTTCACCAGTGTAAGATATTTGGGGATAATCTGAGGAGTAAAGAGAAGGTCTGAAGAGAAGGAATGAGGTTTGTGAAGCCAACCATCATGTTAAATCATTTCTGGGTACTGAAGGCAACATGTTTCTAACATGTGTGCAGATTTGCCTCGTGCAGATTTAAGTCTCTTTCGGGAATAAAGCCAGTAACCACCATGATTACAAGGTCATGGTCGTGACACATGGGCGAAATGTAGAATTTAAAAAATAATTTATCTGCAAAGCACTTTTTCCACAATAGAAAAGAAGAACTTTATCCTGCTGATGGTGCAACATTGCATCCGAGTTCTTCCAAGTAACCTCCCAATGTTTCATGACCTTTAAGCTGCAGTGCTTCATCTGTTAAACACATCTGAGCTGATAACAGAGATACAGTCCGTGGCCACGTGCAGATGGGAAGCTTTTTCAACACAACACTGCTCCACAATGAGTGAAACATGCAAATGGCAATTAGAGATTCAAGCCACTTTCGGTTGCAGCACATACATACCTTGTCAAATAGAGACTTCCATTGCTGAGACAAGGGGAAAGGAGAGAAAAAAGAGCAAGCAGAGGAGTGAGTGAGAGGGAAAGATAGAAAAAGAAACTCAGAAACAGGTGCTAAAGCAGAGAGGAGCACCTGTTTGGAAATGATGAATCTCGGCCAAATAGATTTTTCTCTCTGTGTGCATTCGCCTTAATTACAGTCCTGCAGTGGTTTGCTGTTTTTATCTGATCATCGTGGTCAATGAGCCGCAGCAAAAGATAATAAGGGCCTCAAAGTGTGGACCATTATGTGTGAGGAGGCAACCGGAAAGTCTGAGGTGGCTAATGGAGGGAGACTGGCAGGCTTGCGCATGTGTGTCATCTCCCTTTGAAAAAAGGAAATCCCTCAGGTATCGATGTAAAACTGCAGTTATGAGTTAAGCTATTACGATGAACAACCTCAAATTAATTTAGGCTCGTGTTCATATGACATCCTGCCTCGTTAAATCATTACATTACATGTCATTTAGCTGACGCTTTTATCCAAAGCGACTTACATTTTTTAGAACACTCATCATTTTATGAGGGGCCATCTAGGGGTTCAGTATCTTGCCAAGGACACTTAGGCATGCAGATGGGATAGAGTGGGATTCGAACCAGCAACCTTCTTGTTGCAGAGCACCCGCTCTATCCCCTAGGCCACGCTCTCCCCACAAATCAAACACACACACAGACACACACACACACACACACACACACACACTATTTTACATTAGAAACAGCTTATTTTAGCCTTAGTTGTTACAACAGACCAAAAATAATAGTTTTATTTCAATAATGTACATTTGGCAATAAAAAGTTGTTCCGCACATTCCTTTTGGACAGCAGAGGCTGAAAGTTTGGGAAACCCTGATGAAAATGTTTTATGTTTTAGGGTGAAAACATATTTTAAGGTTAGGGTTAGAGTCAATGTTAGTTTTAAAGTAACTAGGTTAGAACAAGTCTCCATGGCACAGACTCTTGGTCCAACATTTTTGTGGTCCAGGTATTTCCCATGTTGTGGGGACCTAAATCTGTTTACTCAGTCACATTATGGGGATGTGTCCTTATGCGGACAAATAGCAACTTAACTGTTTCATTACATTGTAAGGTGATGTTTTAGGTTAATGTTAGGATTAGGGTTAATGATCGTAAAGGTTATAGTAATTCTCAAGGAAATCAAAGTTAGTCGATGTAATGTCCTCTGAAGTCATGGAGTACGTGCGTGTGTGTATGAGCGCGTGCATGTGTGTGTGTGTATGTGTGTGCGTTTACACTTACGTCCTCTGGAGCCACTGGAAGGACGTCGGTACTTTCCAAAACCTCGATCTCCTCACCCTCCGCGTTGGCCGCCACCGCCGGGGAGCAGTTCACCGCCGCCTCCCGGGGGCCGGCCGTCATCCTCGGGCTGCTCGTCTCCATACACTCCCTCCGAGAGCAGCAGACACTCAGTCCTCAGGAACGACTCCACATTACAGTAGTTTATAATCCCATAAGTCTATCTCCCAAAGATATGCTTTCAGCAACGTCAGGAGGTAAACCAGCCGAGCACCATTACGCATCCAAGTTGGAATTTGGCACAGTCAAATGAGTGCAGGGGGAATCTCAGACACAGCTAAATAGAAAAAAGGTGAGTATTCCCATGGACTTCCACAGACAGGGCAAAGTTTCCACCTAAACCTTCAACCTCAGAGTAAAAGTTGATGTAGTTCTGGAGCATGAAGCCTTCCCTCAGCGGGGACTGAGGTCTGCGGAGGAGCCTGGACACACACTGTGGTCCAAGTGCGAGGAGCCGGGGCGCACGGTGGCGGAGCGCTCAGAGAGATGCGACGGTGGCTGAGCGCAGATCCATCTGAAAGAAATAATGACATCATCAAACACTGGCACCAACGTGGAACGCAGGACCGGGATGACGCACGGGTCTCACACGGCTCCTCCGTCCTAGGGGAAAGTCCGCTTCAAACAACACACATGGCGGAGTCCCCCCCCCCCATAAAAAACAACAACTCTCAGCAAGTGGCCAGTTTTTCTTGGTGCGTCATGGTACCTGGCACGCTTCTGCAGGCGGCGCAGCGCGGGGACACACGTCTGCTCCTCTCCGCCGAGTGCAGGCACAGAGTCTCCAGAAGCCGGGGGTAAGGAGGGAGGGAGGTACACACCGACCGCCTCCTCCTCCTCCTGCACTGGGGATGGTTGGTTCAGCTCCAGGAGACGCAGCCGGGACTCGGTTTGGCTGCTGCACGTCGAACGCGTATGGAAGAGATGGAGGGAGAGCGAGTGGATGGATGGATGGATGGATGGATGGGGGCGGAGAGAGGGACGCAGAGGGAGGATTTCTGGCCCCGTGGTGACGAGGGATCACCAGCCTCTCTCGCTCCGGGGGGGGGGGGGGGGGGGTTCGAGGAACTCCGGGTCCCTGCACTGAACAGCTGGCTGTCACTCTCTCCCTGGCTCTCAAGGGTGGGTGGGAGAGGCGGGGGTGGGGGGTCGTCTGGTCATGTGTGCCTGAGGGTGAAATGCAGCAGTTGTCTCAATAGGAAAAATACACAAATGGTTAATAAATAATATGGATCAGCTTGAAACCATTAGATCAGGTTCAGAATTGACAGATGGTGAAAAATCCATTTGGCATAGGTTTGTGACCGATTATTCTGTTTTATTTATTACAACAGCAAAATGTACAATGATAGTATATTAAATAAGCTTTCGAATATTTTAACTTTCCCTGAAGTTGAGTGATGTAGTAATTAATTGCTTTTTTTTTTCCAAAGTAAAAAGAGTTCATATTTGCATTTTACTGGAACAGTCCAACTCTGATTCTGCTTCTGTAAATCATGTGAAAAGATGTAAGTGGCTATAGTTGGGTATACTTCATAAGATAAAAGTTTGTGCCTGGATCATATTTTGGGTTGTATTTTAGTTACTTCAGAGAGTTGTTAGTATTGATTCAGGCTGATGGGAAAAAATTGCAATTTTATATACTTAAAATTTTATCACCAGCACAATAAAGTGTGTAAAAAGTTAAGAGGTCATATTAGTTTCTCTGCAAAGTCACACATTGAGTCTGTTCAGGGTTTTTTTTGTTTTTATATCACACTTACGTTTCATCTGTTGTGTAGTTTCTTTGTCTAAATGGAAAATCGATAGTCCCGCATGGTCTTCCAGGGGGTGTTTGCTATTAAAGCAGGATTAGAATCAGTTTTTAAGACACACAGTTATAGCTCTGCTGGAGATGAGCACTTCCAATCGATCCCAAGATAATTGCAACTGTGATCAAGCCCTACGTCCTACAGATCATTCGACAGAGGTAACAGCTAGTATTGGATATAATTAATCAAACGCATTTTTATTCCCCTTGTCGGCAGCATATTTGGCTGCACTGTCAAACGATATGCAGTATGTAACAGCCTGATTCCACTGTGGGCTTCAGCCACATTTACTGAAGTAAACATGTAAGATCAAATGCATAAAAACAATATACACATTTATATCGTTAGCTTTACTGAAATATCTAGTTTAAATTTTTAACTCAGTAATTTCCCTCAGTGAAGAAAACACCTTCGCCAAGGACCAACAGTCCCTTTGAATTAAATCACACTGCAGCAAATTCACACACTCACACATATGAGTCCTGTAAATGTGCCTGATTTTTCTCATCAAGATCCATGAATTATTCCCCGGGAAATTGGGAAACTGTTGATAAACCAATCTTCCATCATGGTTCTTCCCCTGACCCATACTGCACCCTTCCACCAGGTTTAGGTAAGCCACTCCATTGTTTCTGTATACTCTTGTGTACAAACAAACATACAAGCCAACCAACAACGAAATACAGAGGGGAAAACACAACATCCCTGGAGGAGGTAATGAACCCTGTGGGAAATGACAGTGGGTTTCAATATAAAGCTACTGGAGTTCATCAGGGTTATCTCATGTTATAAACACAAATGAATCATCTCCTAAAGAAACTGCCACTTTTGAATTATCCGAGAGGAGGGAGCAGACCATGCAGGCTTGTAAAGAGAAACACCCACCTCTTACCTGAGGAGACATCAAAGAGGTCCTAATGGTTGGGCGGAAGCCACGTAAGAGGAGAAATGATGTCAGTGTGGTCTGCAGTGTAAAGGTTGATCAGGATCCCTCCAGTGAACATCCCCCCCCCCCCCCCCCCCATTGGCACAGTAGCTTTGTGCTAGCATCACCATGGAAACAATAAGGCCCGTTGATATTTGTAACCCTGGGGGTCTTTTCCTGAATCCTACACAGCAGAGTTGGGTTCAAGTTGGAGTCTGTTGTGTTGTGAAAAAAAAAACAGACCCTGGAGCAAGTCTCCACCAGGGGTCAGAGGTCAGAAATCAACGCATTTTAGGTATTTCCGTTTTATGAAGTTTTGTTAGCTTAAAGTGGCATCACTCCCACTACAGACTCGTCCAGCATCAAAATAATTCACTTTTAGACATCACGCATACTGATAATCAAATATAATTGAATCATGTTTCTTTGTCAACTGTTCCAAGACATCCAGAAATGAACAGGATGTAACTGCAATAGCAGTGTAAGGAGATCATTAGAAATAACTAAAAATAGAATAAGTCCTGGAGGTTTTACCCCTTGAAACAGTTGCAACATTTTGTGTAAAATCTCTTATTTTTGTCCCATAATGAAAAAAAAGGACTATTAACTAAATAATTAATTTAATAAATAAACATTGTTAGAGGAGAGGAGGGAACCTATTGTGTCATTCGTTACATGCACCATGAGACTTTCCATTAAAAGCAGCTAATTGGACACAATAAGCTTTGATGTGTCTTGCTTTCACAAATCGAGCGCTAACATCAGCTGAGGAGCTGTAACGTGAGGCTGAGGGAGATGATGATGATGTGGGGGAGAGAGAGTGGGAACAGGACAGATACTGAACACCTGCTTCTGTGGGAGAAGTCAGCTCGTGTAAAAATTCTGTATATACTGTGTATAAGTTAACAGCCAGCGACAGGAGTCTCTCTTCGAGCTGCTTGCAGGCACCAATTGTCTTCCTGTGTGATTGAACCCCACCCTCACTGTTTACCACCAACTCCACTGTACCTACCTCGCCACTGAAACCCTCTTCCGTTTCAAATGATTCTAAACAGACAGTTGGGTCAAGTTTGCAAGTTGAGCTGCAGATGCTGGATATTTGAACTATATATCATTGAATTTTAGGAAACTTTTCCAACCATTAAGGCTTACCCATTACTTTGAGATGGATAATTATTCCATCTTAAGCGAAGTATTTCAGCTATGCATCACTTTGAGCATTTCATTATTATTATCCATCACTGTTTTGCCAACATTTACCCATAACCTTCAGAGAACACCTTCAACTTTCTTCTTCTGGTTTGCTCATATTTCAGGTACCCACAGTTGAATCAGGTGGCGATACTTGTGTGGAAAAAGGGAACAGCTCCATACAACACAATTTTGGGATTCTGCATATTGAGTTTGTTAGTTATCACTAACAGAATACACAAACATACACTGAATATACTTAGTGCTAGTGTATACTGATACACTGAAATATTTTCATGCATAGCAAACAACATATGGTTTCTAATTGGCTAATAATTCAGATTTCTAGGCAATGCTGCCCTCTTGTGTCTCAGTAAGTCTTGACATGACAACGTTAAGGTTTATATATGTGGTAGGACATCAGAAACAAACGTTCTAACTGTAAACAAAACAATTGACAAAGTTCCTTTTCAATAATTCAAATACAGGCCACCATCTGCAACGTGTTCATTACAGGTAATACACGATTAACCATTGCCTCCAAGACGTCTGGATAGAAGAATACTGTTCAGAAATACCCAAATAATCAAGTAGTGATGGAAAAATGTAGGTAAAAAGAAAAGATTCCATCGAACCAGATGTAACAGCCATTTATTGACTGTAAACTTTTTTAAAGGCAGGGCAGTTTAAATACATCAAACTGAACCTTGTGTCATGCCGGATTATTGCATCTTCTGTGACCAGGAGAGATGGAATCAGGAATCACTGCAAGACTCGACTGACCTCCCGTCAGTAAACATACATGCCACCCTGGAGTATTTCGGCAAGAAATGAAGAGAAGTTGGCCCGGCCATTTCTTGCAAAGGAAATCTTAAAACACTTGAATATGGTCGGAAATTGCATGCAAACACAAAATGTACAGGTTGGCTGCAGAGTAACCTCACTCGCACAAGCTCCTGGAGTGATCAACATGTGAAGGAAAGAGGAGGGGGGGGGGGAAGAGAGAGAGAGAGCTTCCATTCCACACACTCATCCACTAATGACAAACTGACATGCTCAGATGTACAAACACAGGAAGAGAAAAAGTTGCCTCCGAGCGAGTGGCCATGAAACACAAACCAATGTTCTGTCGAAACAAGTGATAGCTGCTAACGTTTGTGCAAGTCAATGACCTGGCTGTTGGACAAGGAAATGTACAATATACTATGTCATATACATTATTTACATCTTGTTCAGTCTAATAAAAGCATTGCCTCCATTGCACACCTCACACACCGCAATCCCCATTTCAAGTGACACCAAGAAGTTCTTCATTCCAAATCAGCAAGCAACCAAAAAAATAGCTTTACGTTATCTCACTATGGCTCATCAGCAGCCTACGGTATTTTCTTAAATATAAATATAAATCATTACTTTACTTTGCAAATGCATTTAGCTGCAGACTAACAGATTGAGCCAATGAACAGTTTTTGTACAAATTTTCAATGATCTTCAAGAAGGAAAAATAACAGTGGAATAAAGCCGGGAAAGAAAAAAGTGTTCGCTAAGGTCATTTTGCACATGTTGTTTTTTCTCCAGCAAAAACAAATTACTTTGTTCTTTTAAAGTATGAAACAATGACAGACTTTCCATGGAAACGGGGAAAAGCCAAGGTTGTGACTGGTCACTCTAGTGTGCATGTGTCATGGGAAAAGATGGCTGGACCAGAGTGTGGGAGGATCATCGGGATTTGAGCAGCACCCTGTACATGGTTAAGCCCAGCACCGCAAACACCGTGGCCCCGACGCTCGCCCTGAGCCAGAAGGTGGAGCTCTTCAGGTCTGCTTGAGTGACATGTCTGTAAAAAACAGAGAGGGTGATAAAGGAGATAAATACAGAGACCAAGTGAAGGGAGGAGCAGTTTAAAGTAAAGACGTCAAGATGAAAAAAGAGATGACAAGGAGAAAGATGAAAGAGCCTAGTTCTAGTGAGACTTCATCTATTTATCATAACTGGGTCGGAGCTGACTGATCACATCTCTGCACAATTCACAGCTCCTACTTTTTCCACTTTCACCAATGACTCAATTTTTAAATCACAAGTGACAAATGCAAGGCAAAGTAATCGGAGGTGTTGCTGTGAAAGATGATGCAAAAATGTACATATTGGGAAAATATGGATGAAGTGAGGAAAGGAGAGAGAGACGGAGCCTCTAGAGGAAGTAGAAGCAAATCACACAGACGAGGGACATGCAGGTTTATAGTTATGACATGAGACAACAAGACAAGACGTCTCAGACGGCTGAGAACGAGCGACTGAGAAATGAAAAGAACTTCGAAATTGACACAAACTGAATTAGAGGATTCAAATCAAACATGGAAATGCTGATTAAAATCCTCGTAAAAACAGTTTGCTAGAAAATGTAAATATGAAGAAAGCTGTAAAAAAAAAATGAAAGATGAAAATGTTGATATTCATAATGATTGTTGGAGAAAAAGGGAGAAAAATCAAAAGACAACTTGAAGGGAACAGAACAGAGGACTAGTGACTGGTTAATAATGTTCTAACTGACCTAACTGACCAATGCTTTCCATATAGTCTACATAAGATGGGTCCAATCTGGGCTTTTAGTATGTATTGTGGATATATATATATATATATATATTTAGTGTCTTGTCCTTAGCCATGATTCTTTTTGTCTTTTATCTAACTTGTCTGATGATAACAGTTAACCGAATCATTAGTGAATTTTCCTGGTCTGCTGTTGTGTTTGTGCTTACGTGCATGAACTACAGATGTGTTTTTAATGTGTGTGCAAATGAGTCTCAGACCGTCTGATTCAGTTCCTATGTAGTAGATGGGTTTTCATGGGATACACTGTTGCCAAGGTAACATGTTTAAGTAAAAAGTTACTTATTTTCTGCCTTTCAAGCCCCTGGAGGGTTTTTATAGGCACCTTCCCTGAGAAATTATCTGGAAATTAAACTAAACAAATTTACTAAAAGGAAGTAAAAAAAAAAAAAAAACATGCATTACTTATATATACGGTATGAAAAAAGAATGAAAGCTGATGGAAGATTCTTCATAAGGGAAAGTAAAAAGCAATTGGAGGTGAAGACAGCCTGCAAACGATCACTTATTACATTTGTGCATTATTATCTGTATCTACACCGAAAACTCATGTCAGTGTTTTCACAAATGAAAGCAGGGGTAATATTAACATAAGAAAGGATTTAAATGGCTTTTTGTTATTATATTACAACACATTTAAAGTCACCAATATTAATTTACTCTCTATAATCTGATATTTTACTGTGCCTTTGTGTAATACTTCAAATAGTACAAGGGATGGCAGAGACAGTTAAATATTGGATTCACTTCCATTGGTTGTAATTTGCATTATCTTCTTTCGGAAACATGTCACTAAAGAATCAGTCCAATGCCTCAAAACCAAACAACTTCAACTTCAGAATGAAAAAGAAGAAATGACTGATGGGTGTCAGAAACGTGTCAGAAAGGTAAAGAGGACCTTCCAAGTACGACAGCGTAGAGTTTGGCCCTGACCGTCTGGAGCAGCTCAGAGTTGAGGAAGTTCTGACACAGGCAGAAGGTGCACCGGTTACAAGTGCACATGCAGCGCAGCCGGGCATGGCTGAGGAGAGACACCCACACAGAAACACATGAACCACACACGGTGGGTATTAAACACATACCAAAGCCAATCTAGCAAACACACACAGACAGACAAGGGGAAGGGAAGAAAGTTAAGAGTTTAAAGACGACTCCAACAATACAAGCGTCCAACGTGGCTCATTACATGAGAGCCAGGTCCATAAGGAGAAGTAGAAATCGTTCAGCTGGGAGATACATTCATGGGAATGTGATAACAAGTACAATAATCACTGAATGTTATTTCAACAATAAAGGGAAAGTAATTGAGAAAATACTTTTTTTTATGTGGATGAACAAAGCCCTTTGAGGACTACTTATCTCAGGACACACAATAAAAAGGAAGATACTGATGCATCAAAATGGCAACAGAAAACTACTATCTATTTTTAATTTACCAAAACTTTCAACAACAAAATTTTGAAACAAAAACCCATCTTTCAGCTTGGTAACATTATTAAATTGGCGTGTGGAAAAACAATAAACAAATGCTCAGATGAAATGTTTGTGTGAGCCTCTGGGAGAGATCAACATTCGTTTAACTGCAGAGCAAAACACTGCATCAGACTGAAAGCTACATCCCCGCAGGGCAGTGAAACGTAGAATGAGGAGCATGATGTCAGAAACTGTGACGTGCAGAGAGCTGGAAGGAGCCCACAGGGAAGATGTTTACTCTGAGTGAGGGAATGAAGCAGCAGAAATTATAGCGAGTGGGCTATAGCTTTGTATTTAAACTTTAAAATGTGTCTAGATGATTCCTAACTATAAAAACACATTCCAACCTCCCCACCTGCTCACATAAATTTATACTTAGATGATCTGTAGCTGTGGATTTACAAAACGAGTGGTCTGGTGTAGTTTTCCACAGACATATGGGAATCTTTAAACAAACTACAGTTTGTCTTTAAAACATATCTCCCAGTAGAATCAGCTTGCAGATAATTAAAAAACACAACAGTCAAGTTAGAGCAACAGTTACCAAACTGAATTTCTATTATATACAAAAGAAAGCAATCTTCTTGTGGCTGAGAGTTTCTACTAACATGCAACCAACGTGGTTAAGTCCATGTGAAATCATCACACATTAGGGCAGCACCGCCACAGTGATGGGAGAATGACTCTGACTGGTCCTATCTCCCTTAATGTAGGTCACAGAGAAAATGTGAGGGATTGTATTAGTTGAAGTAAAATTTGCTTGTGACATTGTTCACATTCTTAACCAAAGTTAGTTTATAATGTCATCAAGACCTCCAGAGAATGTTGGGTTATTGAGTCGGTGCTGAGATATCATTACTTATCTGAAATGACATCATCATCATAACTGACTGGTGAACAGCAGTTAGTGATCAGTACATGGCCAACCACATGCATAATTCCACTACTTTGTTGATGGACTCCTTACATGTCCTAAATCATGGTAATAAGTAAAGTGATAATAAAAGCATTTAACTTTAAACATTCTGCTATGACTAAAAGATTTTAAACAAGAAGGCTGAGCCTCATGTTTACAAACAAGTATTTAACTAAGTTACTATAATTTGTATGATATTATAATCAAATAAAATATCTCACTTTAGTCTATAATGTATAACAAAGCTGCAACAATAAAATTACAGTAACTGGGTTTACTAAATACACATTAACCTATTCAAAATTGCTTCTTATAATTAAGTTCTTCAGTCAGTTAACTCTCCTGGCTAATGTGTAAAATACCTGGTGGAAGTATAAAGACTCTAGATCTAGTGTCAGTATACGTACGGGTACATGGCCATGGTGGTTAGTTTGGTGTAGATGTCTTTGCTGGGTGCTGCTGCCGTGTTGCAGGTGAAGGACTGTGGAGGCGGCATCTTGTGCTTCCTGCAAAAATCCAGGGGAGTGCAGCCATACAACTGTTTGATCTCAGGCAGGTCTGACTTGGTTGCGATCATCATACACGGAGTCTTACTGTCCATGTAGTATTGCTGAGGGAGGAGGAGAGAGGGTGAGGAACGGTCGTGTTCGAGATATTAAAACGAGTTAACAGTTGTCTTGGTAAAGCCGCACACATGGTTTTACCTTGAAGACTTTGGCGCAGTAATCGAAGGAGTAAGGGTTACTGACATCATACACCAGGCAGACTATGTCACAGGCCATATCAGCATCGGACAAGTAGTCGAAGTCCGGGAACACTTCATGAAGCTGGAGGGAAGACGACAGGAGAGGACATGAGAGGAAAGAGAGGCTCCTTCAAAAGCTTATACAACACAATGTGACTATTACTGGGCAACGGTGCCCTTTTTGTATGGCTTATACATACAGCCAGATAAGTACTGCCAACATCCTGCTTGGTTGGTCTTGATGGTTCACAGTTGACAATGGTGCACACAATTGATATCACTTTAACATATTGTACTTAATTGTTTTGTTATATGATTAAATTGAATACATCATTTATTATTAAATATTATTCCTTTACTATTACTATCTTTATTATTGTTTTATCACTGGAAGAGTTTTATGTAGACAGAAAAATTACAGAAATTGATAGAAATCCAAATCATATTTAAATATGAGGGGTTTCTGATACTCACCAGAAGGTATTTCTCCTGACCGTAAACATATGTTGTGCTGATGGCGTAGTAGGATCTGTGTTCCTCTCGAATCGTCTTCTGACGCTGAGAGGGAGAAATGTCACATAAATCAGTCAATATATACTATAAATAAATACTTACAAAAACACAGCTACATGACATGAAATATTTAAATGGAATACTTCCCATATGTGATAATGTAATGCAATATTCACTTTTTGGAGTGTCAGTGTTGGAAGGCTTAATGATAATAAACAATAATAAACACTGTTTTATTCACTGCAGGACTCAGTGAGTTATCTCTGATGGGAAAATATGCATTGAAATGTTTATGTCTATAACTATAAAAATACGGACCATATATATTGACAACTGTTGACAACAAGGTTTGCTTTACCATGAGGTTTCTACCCAGGAAAGCCTGGAGGAAACCGCTCTTGCCGCTGCCAACGTCTCCAAAGACGTTACAGCGGAAGACGCCGCGCTGGGTCTGCTTCTTCTGCAGGTCGATCTTCTTATCTCTGGTCACTGCAAAGGGCAAAACCCCAAACACACGGGCGTCAATGGATCAGTTCAGACTGCTGCTGTACTCAACACATGCCTGCAGCAACTCAGCACTAACAGTCAGATCAATGTTCTGTTTACTAACTAACTGTGTGATGAAGGACTTAAGGAAAGAACAAGTATTAATAAAGCGTAATTTTTGCTTAGAAACAACGCAGTGAATTGCTTCACTCTTGCATTCTTGAAAAATGAAAATCAACACAATCAGGACCTACATGTCATTACGGAGGTTTATAATAGCTAATATGTAAACTACAAATGTCACAAACCTGTAATCCCTGATGCCTGCGACTCCTGCTCAGCAACTATAGAGTAACCAAGATAACCCAGATACTCCAGGCATCGCTGGACGTCCAGATATGTCGTCAGCCTGAACGTGAGAAAGATGGAGGAGAACAAACTAAGTAGTGGATGCATTAATATAGAAATCTGGCATCTAACCAACAGCATCTTTCGGATTTGACCACCAGATGTCGCCAAAGTCAGACTTTTTTTTTCACTCCACACATAGCTTCTTAAAATTATACAAAATTGTCCCCCTTACGTCCACTGGGAGAGATATCCCTGGTAAGTGATCCAGCCGTTGTCATTAGTGGAAACTGTGTTACTGACGTCAGCTCCCCAGGGCATGTAGGGGAAAACCTCAAACAGGTCCCTCAGCTCATCTGGTGACAAGGCACAGTCTCGGTCCTGTTTGACACAAAGATTGTGGGTCAGGGAATCTGGACCAAAATTTGGAAAACAATGCTAAAAGGTAGGAAATATTTCAGGAAGTACACTTGCTCCTTAGATAACAGTATATGACTCAGTGTTATTCACTTTGTTTACCACTTCTAGATCTCTACCAGAGAAAAAACACGACGGACCAAAGCACACGTTTACAGTTGGACACTGATCAGTATAATTGAAAGCCGATCTTGACACAGGCCACCGCTTTCACTCCTTGACCGAGCCTAATGCTCCTGTCAATCCCTGCTCAGCGGTGAGGGGTTAAATCACGCCTGGCCAGGTGGACAGTGTTGGCTCTGGGTGAGGAATTTGTTTCTGCACGGTGCTGGGTACTGAGCAGCTTCTCTCCGAGGCAGAGGCTGATGTAAATAAAGAACCAGACTTACAGGATCGTACCTTATCGTGTTTGTCAAAGACGCTCTGGAGGAAGAGGTAGGCATTGTGGTTGAGCTCCGTGGTGCAGTCTATAGGGACCTTCAACCTGTAGAGAATTAAATAACAGTTTCCACACATATTTAAGGTGAAAGACACAAGATGAACACAATGAACATTACTACACAAATAAAGAGGAAATGTTTCAGATAAACTACAAAAAACGTGGCAGTGGGGATTTAGATTGGCATATTAGCAGATGTGATGAGAATGTATACTGAGAATGTAGAATGTTAACACCATAGAAAAAGATGTTTTCCGACATGAACCTCAGAAAATGCCTGGAAAATTAGGCCAGGAATCTAGTAACAAATTAACAGCATTGAAAGTTTGACCAAAGGCACAACTGAGGATCATTTGTTCTCCTTCAAAAAGACAAAAGATAGAATAATTTCATGTTTGTGTCAACTGAAGCAAAAAGGAGAACATTTCACCTAAAATGCAGTTTTAGCCTGTGCCACACGATGCAACACTCATATATACTGACAGAAAAACCAGAAAAGGGTTCTGGACTCACGGTGGGAAGAGGTAGTCCTGATTTAACTCCAGGTCATCGTCATATCCGAACCTCCTCAGCACCGTCCAGGTCGTTTCATGACGGCCTCGCTGAATGAACAGGGTGTGCAGGAACAGGAAGCCTGGGGTGGAAGGACACATGAATACAAAACAGTTATAGAGTAATGAAAAAGCAGTTTTGTTATTGTATGGTTAAGAAATGAAGGCGGTCAGTCCGTTTGTTCCTACCTTTCAGACTGAGTCCGTTATCACAGACTCCATCACTTAAATTCTTCCTCACTACATTTTTCACATCCTCTAACGCCTGAGGCTCGAGTGGGGTGTTGAAACATGTCCGCTGTGAACAATCACACAGATTATTGTACAATTATTGTACGTCAAAAACTAGCAAAGAGATCACAAGTTAATGTAATGAGAGATTATTTCAAAAAGCTGAGTTGCTTATTGTTGTTTTATATATCCATTAGTTGATTTACCTGGAAGAAGTTGAGCTCAATATCATTAAGAATCCCATCATTGTCTAGATCTGACACTTTGAAGATTCGAGTCAGAGCTTTCACACAAAGCAGCTTCATCTGGAAATAAAAAGTGATAAATGAAAGTTACTTTATTTAAGATATTTCACACGTTTATATACAAAAGAAACATTTTGCCTTAAGGGATTTAAGTCACACAGACTTTTGGGTTCCGATTAAAGAAATTTAAATATATTGTGAAATTCTGTTAAATGTAAATTTAGAGGGATTATCTAATGCACGCCTTGATGCAAAACAATGCACTCGGTCACGACCGCAATGTGAACAGTGGCGCTGACTTTGCATAGTTGTATTTTTTCTCTTACGTCTTTCCTCTCCGGACAGTAGAGGGGGCCGGTGGGGTGCAGAACGGCTTTTTGGGCGTAGTAAAACAGCTCTGAGATGTTCTTCAGGTTTTTTGCAGAACACTATTCACATAACAAAAAGAAGAAGAAAGGATTGTGGTTAACACATGGATTTCCAATACTGCAGTGCAGCACTATAATGACTGCAGGAGCCTTGTAGCATATAAACACCTTTAAAAATCTCAATGTGCTGCAGCTTAATGTGAACAAATGTCTGTTATATCAACAGTTTCCTTGAGCAAGACAACGGCTGTTTATCTAAATGTCCCTGTGTGTATGTGTGTGTGTGCACGTATATATGTGTGTGTATTTACAGTGTATGTGTGTGAGAGGTGAGTCAGGGCCAGACAGGGTTTACACATAGGATCTGTCTGAGCATCAGAAAAAACAAAGGTAAATCCCTATTAGGAGCCAGTAGTTAGGTGTTAAAGACTGACACGGGAGGAGGTTAAGAGTCAGTGACCCCGCTCAGACCTGGTATTAACATCCCTCCTGAGTGATCCAATCACAAGCAGTCAGCGCTAAGTACAGCTCACCCATATGTGTCCTGAGATCAGATCACTCAGAACTCACTGGGAGATGGTCTGGAATTCATGTGGCCACATTATTTTTCTCTGTGTGAATGCAAATGCATTTTCCCCAATTGAAGAACCACTAACCCACCGTACATTGACCTGTTGACACCGGTGACCACATAATGAATGGAACAGATACTCAAATGGAATAAGTCTGTCTTCATATCTGCCCACAGCTCATTGATTCTGACTGACTGGGTAAAAACAACATTATTTGGTCCTAGCGAACACAAATAACATTTGGGATTATTTGCATAAAGAGCGATGAAGTGAGCTCCGATCCCAGGAGACACACTCAGGACGGGTGTTAATGAAAGATGTGAGCATGCCCAGCGGGATTGCATTCCACAGTTAAGGAGTCACAGTACTGTTCATCATGAGTTCTTCTCAGAGCTGCTGTCAAGTATCAAATCCACTTGCACTGAATTTACTGTCACTCAAAACTCTGAAACTGAAATTCAGCACATTTACAGTTGCCGTGCTTCCTCATTGTGAACAGCGCAGCAGATCTGTTGTCAAATATTATCGGAGAAACTATTTGATTTGGTTTGAAAGTGAACATCGGAATTATGAACATGTTGTGTGATCTTCAGTTGGCTTTGAATTGTTTTCTGTGGTTGATAGCAATGCATTGTCCCACACTGAAACCTATTGTTTCACTAGTGAGGAACCAGAGCAACAGTAAACAACGAGTTCCGTCTCTCACCTCAACACAGGTCTCTATCTCACTGTACTGGTTCATTATGGGAAGTATGGTCTCCATGCTGCTGTGTTCCACCAGGTCCGACTTGTTCCCCACCAGGATCAGAGGAACCCTGGACAACACAACCACAACATTGAGTATTAAGACCAATATATGTGATTTCTTTGTACACGTTTCTGTAGTTTTCCTACAAGAACAACAGTGGCTCATTTCACAGTGAGTGCAGGAGGCTGAATCTGATCATGTGAGATGCTGCACAGTCACTGCTGCTCACAGTGAAGCTTTGATGCTGCAGAAAAGGCTCTTTGCGAAATATTTCCATTGGGGCGATTGTGGAGTGGTAGCTATCTGTGCTGGCGGTCAGAGACAGAGAAACAAGCATCCTCTGTCTCCTTATTTCATGACATGAAACCGACATGACAAACACAACTCTGGATTATTTTGAAACAAGTTCACACCTGCTGTCCTTGTCCGTGTTCTCAATAATGAGAGGGATCCAGTGGCTGGTCACCTACACAGGCCGACACAAAGGTAGAGAAGATCAAACTTCTGAGACACAACTCCTAATTTATGAGTCACATATTTAAAGTGCAGCTGTAACACAAACAATTTATGGACATGCAGGGCAGCAGCAGAGGAAACTCACCTTTTCTATGGACTTCTTGTTGTTGACAGCGTAGACAATGCAAATGACATTTGCCTATGACAGAGACAGAAACAAGTTTTAAGCTTTGACGTGAACACATCTCTTCTCTCGCTGCCACAGAAATGCACTGACTCACCTTAGAGATCTCCTGAAACAGCTGCTCGTCCGTCTGCTCTGCCTCTGTCGCGAAAGAGACAAACGTACGATTGTTAAAATCTAGAGAAAAAAAATCTTTCTCAAGTAGCAAACCAGGAAATATGATGAAGATATATGATTTTAACGATTTATGATTAACCAAGACCTTACCATAATTATCAATAAACAGAAGTTAAAGCATCATCAGATAGAAGCATTTTAGTTACTTCAGAGGGAAAAGAGGAAACAGTCGTGGCCTTAAACTACCTGAATAGTCCACGATGTGCGTGGGAACTCGCTCTGGTGTGACATCTGCAGGTATGGTGATTTCCTCAGCTCGGTAGGGCACCTAGGAACAACACAAGTGTCACGTTAGACTATGGCTTAAGTAGACATGTTTACAACTGACTTCATTAATCCTGATGTGAAGTGTTCTCAATATCTGACATAATAGGTTTCTCTGTACCACGTGGGGGAACTCCTCGCTGACCAGGGACATGATGAGAGACGTCTTCCCCACCTTGGCTGTGGAGAGAGGGAGAACCAGGAGGGGTTTAGCATCCCTTGAATACGGCTGGATGATATGGCCCAAAATTACTAAAGATACATATTTTAAATCAGTCAACCTCCATAATTATCAGAATTAAAGTCACATGATTATATATTTGAAGCGTACACACTGATTTTTGCTCCTGAGTGAAGGTTAAGGTTTTAAACGCTTCTTTATGAGCAGAAAATGACTTGATAAAAACACTTAATAAACAGGAACACATTTAATGATACTTCCGTACTGTGTTTGCACAAATCAGGAGCATTATATTGACATATGCTGATCCATTGTTATAGATGCAAATGATAATGCATTAGTTGTTGATATTGTTTTATCTCCCGGCCAAATCAATAAACCATCACTAAATCATGATTTAGATGATGAAGTCATGTTAATGTGTTTCTTGTTTGGGACTACATTTCTCTATTTAGCAGGAGAGAATAGTAATAAACTATTACTATCTCGAGGCAACACAGATTTCATGTCATGAACATTACAAAACAAGATGGTAATTTTGTTTGGCTGGTGTGTGATCTACGAGATGCAGGGTCCATCCTGGATCTGATCTGCTTTTTCAATTCTGTTTCTAGCACTAAACATCAAATGAGTGACAAGCCTAGATAATGAAACGGTTTATTTTGAGGACGATCTCATATCATTTTAAAACTCGACAGTATGATATCCACGATTTAAATGATTACAACAGTTAAAATTGAAATGCTAAATATATAAATATATTTTATTTTTTTTCAAATTGGTCCTTCAAAGATATTCCTAGCCTCACAGGCCATTGGGAGGATGCTCAAAGAAATACAACATATACTGACTGGAATCATTTTGAAGGGAAATGACGCATATGCTGGTTTAAGAGAGAAGAATTATCTGCTGCACGTTTAATTTATGTTATTGTTCGTTATGTTAATTACAAAGTGAGGGTTTGAATGGTCCACCCGTCATCAGGAGACTGTCAGCATCACATGTGCAGCTGGTAGCAGCTCTGTCTCTCACAGTCCATCTCTCAAACACACACACACACACACACACACACACACACACACACACACACACACACACACACACACACACACACACACACACACACACACACACACACACACACACACACACACACACACACACACACACACACACACACACACACACACTTTCTATCACACACACTTTCTATCACACCGTCGGCTTTACTTACACTCCCCCACTAATAAGATCCTCACGTCTTTTCGCATGGTGTCCGGCCTCAGTGTGAACCATGTATGCTCCTGAGAGGATGAAGGAGACTCACTCCCAGCTCTGCGGGCCTGACTCGCTCTGCTCGCGGCTACCTTCACCTGTTCAGCACCGGTTCCCTCAGCGGACCGATACCAGCCATTAGATGAGTCCTGGGTTTATATCGTCTGGTGTAAATCTGTCTTTTCTACCCGGGGACGCAGTCAACAAGGAGCTGGCTCTGCTTGTGTTCAGCTAGCTAACCTCACTTGGCTGTGACAGCAGCGTTAGCGTTAGCATGGGTCCTCCGCCACGCCCCTCCGACTCAGCTGACCGAGCAAAGATCGTATAGTGACTACAGAGTCATATACACTCCCTGTCCCCGTTTGCACTGTGCCATCCCTCTACTTTAATGGTTCACTTAGTATTCACGCCGAGAACTGAGATCCTAATTTGGGTTTTGGAATAAATATTTGCAGTATTATTAACGGGAAATAACTTTTTAGTATCACCCTAACCCTAAACCTAATCGTTTATGTATGTACACACTGTTTTCTAAATGCTCGTTAAATTATCCTTATATGATTCCTTGTAATTTTGAGCTTAATTCATGTTTTAATTTGACCTCATTCTGACCTTCCCGCTGCTGTAACAACCAGATGTCCGCTGGTGTGTGGATCAATAAAGTTTTATCTCATCTCAATCTTTTTGATGCTGTGTTAGATAGCTCCATGACATTTGTGGGACCGGGAAAAAGGCGCAAAGTGAGACGTCTTATATTTTTTCACAGCTTGGCAGCACCTTTCAATTTGTGCTGCCATCTACTGCCAAGAAAGGTAACTGCAGCAGCCAGAGGTAAAGAGAGATGTGCTATAGGAATACTCTCAGTAAGCTTGTAGCATCGTTTCAGATCAAATACATTCAAATACTCCACTACCATCATGGTACAGGTATTACTATTCACTGTTGAGTATCAAAGCTATTATCTTAATGTCCTTATCAGTTATTTGAGTTAGGGACTTTATAGTATAAAAAAATGATTTGACTACAAAATAATTTCCCAGATATAGCGTTAGGGTTTAAAGGCTTTATCAGTTTGCTTTGTCTACATTTCTGAAAAAGTATATGCACAAGTATATTTTAACTATACAAATCTAAAATGCAACTGAGTGTGAGAGAGATTTAATAAAAAAAAAAAGTGCAATATTACTACAGACAAAGAAATTGTGCGTGAAAATCTACAGACCCTGTTTTTAATAAATACAGCATTTGGCTCCATTGTATTCATGGTGCTCCACACGAGAAGGCTTTCATCAGCAGGAACTTCTCCAAAGTGTAGCACAGTAAGCACAGAGGCTGTAGCCTATGCAAAGTGTTGGGGTTGAGTTTATTGTCAGTGGAGATGAAGAGTCCTGCTGGTATGAAAGAGTCTTTGGTTCTACTTCTCTCTATCCTCACTGGCAGGATTGGAAGTGAAGCGATCAGTCTGTTATGTTCCAAAACGACCTCAAGAAAAAGGTGTTCTGCTCATTTCCCCCTAATCAGGTTGGCTTCATCTGTATTAAAGATAGGAAATAGAGAGTGAGGCAGAATCAAATTCACCATTAGTCTGTGGTTTATGCCATCTGTTGTACAAGGGAAGACATTAGCTCCACTGTATCAGGTGTTACATCTTACTAGCATAGTCCTCTGGGGTCATGGGCTGAGCGATGACCCTTCTCAGTGCCTCCACCCACTCCCTCTGCTCCTGCTCCTGGTCACACTGGAACACAAACTGTCGGCCTGGAGTCTGCAGGGTGATGCCACAGCGCCACCGGCCCCCCCTCGAGCTCTTGCCACTGCTCTCTGAGACCGAGTAGCTGTGGCTCTCGGTGCCAATGAAGACGGCGCCGAGCTCCATAGCATCCTGGAAAAACGTGGGACTGAGAATTATAAAGCATAATAAAAGCATAATAAAAACAACATGGGTGTAATAAATTAGTCCAACATGGGTTGAAACGTTTGCACATTTCGCCCTTTTCACCTTTGCACCAGATAATAAGCCAAGGACAGTTTTTAAAGGTGCAGCTCAACCCCCGGTCTATCGTGTAATCAATTACATACAATGTCTTTTTTTATATCAGGCTAATATCTGCAAATGATTAAAACAGCAGCATTTTCCTAGACTCTTTGTCTTCCTCCAAAATGAATTTGTTTAAATCCAAACTCCTTTACAACTGATGGTCGTTTTTTTTAATGTATTTTCTGAATCACTTGATCATAAAATGTAGACTATCAGACATATTTTGTGTTCTTTACCAGTGGAGTTTTAAAATACAGAAGTTTTCTGTTCATGGAGCACAGCGTGAACCATCTTTTCTTGAACGGCTCTCGTTGCTGAAAACACACAATCACAGAGGGAAAAAAAAGACAAGCAGGAAGACAAAGAAAGAAAGTCAGATAGATAGAATAAAAAAGGAAAGGAAAAAAGAAAGAAAGAAATTAATTAGTTTTTCAGATGTACCAAAGGTAAGCGAATCCAATTCATGTTTGTATTAACATATGTGACGGACCGTTGGGCCGGTTTTCTCCATGTATCCCTCCTTCAGGCAGTGATTTGTCAACTGAGGTATAAACTGTGTAAAGAAACACAGGTCGTATTGTTAACTGGAAAAAAGTTGCAGTTCAAAATGTAACCAACAGTCTATGTGAGTTGAATCCTGATGAAAAATGTTCTCACGTCACTGCCTTGAAGGGTGGGATGTTTCTTCTGGAGGTAGGCCAAGCGTGTTGCCCGGATAGCATTGAATAGGGATACAATGACCTGTAGCATAGGGCATCAGACAAAGGGCAGTGAATGACAAAGTCTAGTACTGTACGTGACCTGCATTGTCTGGACAGCTTCAGTCATTTTAAATGAGTCAGTTTGAGAGGGTCAGTTAAATGGTGTTAAAAGGTAAGCGGGTCTACACATGACTGACTGGGGTCTATGCTGCAGACTTCGATTGCTGCATTAGCCGACACACGTCATCTATCTGTCGCTCATATGTGGAGGTCAAACCACACTGGGCTCCAGCAGCTGAGCTCACCTGCCCACTCTCATGGTAGACAAACAGATTCCTCATGCGTTCCTCCTGCAGGTAGGAGATCTGCAGGCCGTGAGCATGGCCGATCTTCTCCGGCTGGAAAACTGCGTTCAGATCCTTCATGCTGATGACCGCTTTGGGAACCTTGGACTTTTTTTTAAGGAGAAAGGTGAGGGAGGAGTTTAACGATTAGAATTAACCAGTTCTTGTGCTCATCAGAGAGAAATATAGACAACGATATGGCATGTGAACTACTCACGTCCTCTTTTATGAAGTATCTGAGGGTGAAGTCTTTCTTGGACAAAAGAAAGCTCCTCTTAAGAAACTGCTTGTTGTCTTTGCCTTTCTTCATTAGTGTGGCCTCAAACAGATCTGGATCGGAATCATCACATGAATATGATTGGTATAGAAAACAGGGAAATCTTCCTGTTTGTATAATGGAAGGATTATTACCTGAGCAATAACATTGTTGAAAGTAGGTATTTTCTCCGGTGAATTCTCTTCTTTCATACTTTGCGCGGATCCATTGATCCTTGAGAACTCTGAGAGCAGCACAAAACACCCGTCAATGTTTCCTCATGGATGAAACACGAGCCACTGAAAACCTGTTTACCTGACATTGATGAATGAATAGAACTCATACTGTCTATGGTAGAGGATCTACACCACAGCAGTGTTAATTTTGGCAGCTATTTTTGATTTAGTCTTAGTCTTAGTCTTTTGACGAAAATGCATATTAGTTTTAGTCACCTTTTAGTCATTTTAATCCTTCTTAGTTTTAGTCTAGTTTTAGTCGACGAAAACGAATTCCATTTTAGTCTAGTTTCAGTCACATTTAATAGCCACCTTGAACTCCTTTTCTATAAAAACATATAGCTGCAGCCTAATAGCTTAAAAATATATATTTAATTTTAAATGTGAAAACAAAAAGGGAGAGCAGGTCAGACTGGAGCCGGACACAGAAACTGAACATCGGTACAAACCAACTGCAGCTTCTGCTCTGACGAAGAAGCTGAGGGGCTGATCTCTGAGCAGCTGAGACCAGAGAAACTCTGGTTTTCACTGTTTCCATAGTTAAGAAGCAGTGGGTCACTGAGAGGCTGCTCCACGAGAACGCGCTCGGCTTTCACTGTGTCTCTCTGAGCTAGTGCGCGAGGCGGGGGGCGGAGCTACGGACCGGAGCGCTATCTGGGGCGCACACACACACACACACAGACACACACAGAAACAGTCACTCGCCCGCTCCTGATACTTCATGACTGCCTGATGCGATGATGTTTTAAAAATGATTGTGACTTAGTCAACCACCAACATTTTCGTCTCGTCACGAAAATTAAAATAGATTTCGTCATAGTTTTTATTTTCAAAGATTCGTTTTCGTTACGTCTTCGTCTCGTCTTCGTCATGGAAAAAAGGTCGTTAACGAATATATTTCGTCATATTCTTCGTCAACGAAATTAACACTGAACCACAGCACTTAACTCTTACTGGTTGTTCCTCTTTCCGTGTGCAACCTGAGCGCTCCACTGCCATTCATAGTATTTGTTGAGTCTGAATCTTTCACTTCCACAGAGCTAATGAGGCGAGCGGTTGGTGTCCGCGGTTACTCACATGCAGTCTTTTTGCTGCGGCCGGTAGAAAAAGGCAGGGACACACTTCTCGAAAGTGGCTTTGGCAGCAGAGTTCCCCTTCTCCCGCATGAACTGAAACCAGAGAAAAGAAGGTCAAACAAAGTCAAGTAATATTCAGGCTGGGCAGCTAATTTGGGATTTCCTGCTTTGCTTTTGCAAGTTGAAACTCGTGAGATTAGAAGACATTCTGAAAACCAGAGATCAGCTGTGTATTGTTGATTTTCAAAAACTCAAAATTCAAAAGGTTTTATTTGTTACATGCTCATTCATGAGGGGAAAGTCAGGGTGATCTACCCCTGAGGCAATGCTAGTGTGTAGATATATAATAAGTTGAAAAATTTGTAAAAAAAACATAATGTATAATATGTCTATAAATGGCAAAATGTGCAATACACAAACAAATGTATAGTAAAAACAAGAAAGGCTAATAGTTGATCAAACCTCCTCCACGGCCCAACAGTCCCTTCACTCATTACACACACCAATAAATAACATTTTCCTTAATATGCCTGATTTGTCCATGAATGGTTCTCTGAGAAATTAAGACAAATTCTGAAAAACACATTATTTCTTAATGTTAAAGAAAATGAAAAACTTAATCCTGGATCAAGCCCCTAATTGTCTCATCACCAAATTTTGATTGGGTATTCCCTGACCCATTCCACACCCTTCCAGCAAGTTGTGGTGATAATCTGTGCTGTAGTTTGGGGGTAATCCTGCTCCTAAACAAACCAGCCAACAAACAGGAGTGACAGCATAACCTCCTTGGCTGAGTTATTAACAAATACCTGTTATAGCTGTAAATAGCCACTAAAAGATGAACTCAAACTATGGAACCCACCTCTACTAGGGATTCTTCCCAGAGATCCAGACGTATGGATTTGACTCTGCTGACGGCGGGTAAATTACGATGCAACCCCGAGCAGTTCAGACACACAAAGATACCGAGAGTGTACGAGGCCCAGTCCGGCTCTGTAGGCACAATATTCACTTTGTTAGTGGGAACTTCAAATACAATGGGAGCCATGATTACAGCCCACAGTGACATACTATTGTCTAAAATGTGGACTCTAAATAACAAATTTATTAATAAAATGAAGTGATCCAAGCAGTTAAGATTTAATTTGGTCTTCGAAATACACATTGTATGTCTCTCTTTGTTCACAGACATAAACACAGACAATGTTTTAGCTGTTGTTGGATTTAATGGTGAGTGTGATGGTTAATGTGATGTGAATGACAAGAGGAACAATGAGGTCATGCCATAGAAAATACAGCAACTCCACTTCCCCTCACCGAGGTTTTTTGAAAGTGATTTGGGGAAAACAACATTATGTTGGACATACTTTAACAAAACTCATCACGTGGCTCTGTGGTCTAAGTTGTCTACCATTTTTCACATGTAATGTATATATAAAAATATGTATAAATAGAAATATGTATCACACAAAAAGCAAAACATTAAACAACAATGCAGATTTGGGTTATGAATATCGTTCAGTGTACCCACCAGGAGCTCCGCAGTCAGCACACACCTTGTTCCCCGGCTGTTGCACCAACTCCAGCAGGATTTTGTTGTTTCTCTCCAGAGATGCCATAGGTGCCGATATATCTAGTTTATCTTCTGTTAGAGTAGAGTCCCACAAATTCTGCTACGTATTAACTTCATGTTGACTGGACACAGTTCAGGGTGCAGAGCGGCTCTCTTCTGCGGCTAGTCGGAAAAAAAAATAACTGACTTTCTTCTCACTGCCAGCATTTCCTCTTAAAAGCACAGCATCATGCAGTTTATTGTTCTGCACACAAAAGCAGAGCCCCAGAAATAACACAGAAAGGAAGTGAAACAGGGCGATAGACTTCCAGTATCAGGCTGGATGGAGTTGGATACAAAATTACAACCCAATTTTAATTTACAATATCAAGAGACAAAGGATCAGATGTCCTATGTAAGAATATGAAAAAATGTAATATACCACACATTTCTGACTTCAGTTGACCTCATGTTGCACTTGTTTCATCAAAGGCAAGAAACAAATTATTGTAATAGCATGTAAAAATAAATATTGCTTTTGCTGTTCGTTCAGGGATTTATAGCAGAATCTAAGAAGGTGACATCCAAAAGACACAGATATTCAATTTGAAATAATATGGAACCATTGATTTTATTTTCTGCTATTTTTCCAAATTTAGCCACCAATGAAAAATAAAACATTGTAATTGTCAAGGTTTTATTGTGGATCAGTCAAGCATTACAAGCATTTTTTTCAGCATTACTTCAACATTGAGGTGTTCATTGATCATTTGGGTTTTCATTTACTAATAAGCATGAAAGTGAGATTCCTTGAAGTTTTATTAATTTGATTTTAAATAGATATTTATACTTATTTTCTTGAGTATTTCCATTTTCTGCTTCAGATATTTGTTCATTATACCCTCGTTTATTACTTTTATTTATTCAAAAGGGGCAATGTACATTACAAACAAGGAGACAGAGAACAAACAACCGACAAATCGACATGAAACTTTAAATAAATATTATATTATAAATGTATTTCATAGCTTCAGTTAGGCCACTAGGCCAGGATTTGAAAACACATACAATACAATGTGATGTGATATGATGCATTGTTATAAAGTCATTCAAATCAGTAGTATATGATTACAACATTAAATAAAGGCTAATTTCCCCCTGCTACTTAGTCTATAGGTGTTGTTTTTTATATTGTATACTGGTTTAGCTGGCTGTAAATCAAATAGCCCTTGAAGTGCAGTGTTGTGCATGAACGAACGCAAAAGAACCCGTTCAATGAACACGTTAACTTTCATGGGAACAATGAACTGAATGCAACTCAATGACAAATAATGAATTTGAACGTTGAACACATTCATATTGTAGCGTCCTCGCGTACAGACGACAGGAAACTTCTCTCTTTATGTGTAACTTTATTAAAGTCCAGCAAACACATCACACTTCTTGTTCGTAACTCCGACACTCGTATCATCCACCACTGTATTCTTCACTCCCCTTCCTCATTCACCCTTGATATGCCAACTCATCAGCCAATGAGAGCCTGCCATGCCACAAAACCCTACAGCCATTGGCCTAGAAGTGCCCCACCCCTACCTGTTCACTAACGCTTTGGACACTGAGAGACACTGTCTAAATCAAATGCTTTCACCATGTCGTTGCTCAGTGCACGTAAAATGTCCGCGATGTAGCCTAACCTAAACCAACTAACTCGACTTCGCACTACATTAGCCATCACTCACGGCACACATATGCAGACCAATCAAGCAACGTTTTCCAAGTGTTTTCTTCTCTGGCCAGTGTCTCGGCTCCGAAACGTAGTTGGGAGCTCAGCTCACCTGGCAATGTTGGTGCCCTAGGCGAGATTTAAAATTGGCGCCCCCCAACATACACACGCAAACTGTCATGCATCCCCAAGAACTTTTGAACTGTAAACAGATGCACACACAGGCAGACAAATTTGTAAGCTATAAAAAACAATAAAAATATATAATAAACTATATCAAAAGAGTCCTGTACTGATAGCATATCATGTCATTTCAACACAAATAAACAGTAATGATGTCCACAATCGGGGTGATTCTTACCTCTATATTGTTCTTTCTTCTCCTCCTCTACTTTGCAGTGCTTTCACAGTTGTGCACCTGTTAATTTAATCTTTTTTTGATTCATCTTTGACTCTAACCGCAGTCTATAATGTCCCTACTATGCTGTCAAAATTAGTAGGTTTTTATACATCTCTTTGTATGCAGCATGCTTCTATGAGGAACTGTTGCGAAGTGAAATGAAACTCCTTTTTTTTCTGTTCATGCTGAAATAAAGTGGATTCGCATGTTCTGATGTCTTCGATCACATCATTATAAAACACCTCACTAGCTTCACACTACAAACCCTATGGGGCTGGGGAAATGTTTTTTGAGAGAAGATTCCAGATTCATTCACTAGACTGGCACTCAGTAGCGCTCAACAGAGCCGTTTAGGTTCATCTCTGATCCATGCAGCTTCCTTCTAACAAGTTGTGTGGTTATTGGTCCAGTAGTTTATAACATAAACCTGTTGACTGACAAATCAGAGATGAAAACATAACCACCTTAGCAGAGGTAATAAAACCTCCACCCATTTATCAAGGAAATGTCACCAACATTAATAATTATTAACAACAGGAAATTAAAAGTAGAAGAATTTCGAGAATATCTAAACAGTTGAGGGGTAATTTTCTGTTGGTCCACTTATCAATTCATTTATTAAAAGCAAATTTTCCCCTGCTACTTAGTCTATAGGGTTTTTACATTGTTTTTTATTTACACTGTTTATATTTGTTTATTTTTGTCATGCACTGATTGCTGGTTGTACATCAAATTGCCCTTGAAGGATATTAATGATTTTCTTTTATGGACAACTTTAGTAAATCACAAGCTGCACAAACCAAGCTAGAGCAGCA
This sequence comes from Platichthys flesus, assembly GCF_949316205.1. NCBI lineage: Eukaryota > Metazoa > Chordata > Actinopteri > Pleuronectiformes > Pleuronectidae > Platichthys > Platichthys flesus. Next base: position 14,034,599 of record NC_084949.1, read on the forward strand.
GAGGAACCCAGCAGCCAGCAGGGGGCAGCCTCAGGACATCACAGAAGACAGTGATTCTTGTTAGGCGTTCAAAGACAAGGTTGGAAAACGTACTAGGTTATTCTCTAACAATCATCCAATATCTATAAGGGAAAAATCTAAAAGTAACTTTTAAGTAAAGCTGTCAAATATATGTAGTAAAGTACAAAATATTTTCTCTGAAGTGTTCATGAAAAGGAGCATAACATGACAGACACACACATTATCATTTGGCCATCTTGTTATAGGATTTAGTTCTTCCTGAAATCATCAGACGGTATGGCCTAGTAGGTAGAGCGTCCGTTCTTCAATTTAAAGGTCCCGGGTTTGAATCCCACTCCTACCCATATTTAAACTGGGATTAAATTGAGTTGTTACGATTTCACTTATTGTGTGCAAAATATCTTACACTATGTAAATTTAACTTAATTAAATATAAAAACAGGTAAAAAATGTAATTGAAAAAAAAACAAACTGCGCGAGCAATTTCTGCGCAATAGGCTTCTGCGCAGGATGTGCACAGTAGGCATGTGCGCAATGGGCTACTGCGCAGCATGTGCGCAATAGGTTTCTGCGCAGTATGTGCGCAATGGGCTATTGCCAGATGTGCGCAATGGGCTAATGCGCAGCATGTGCGCAATGGGCTTCTGCGCAGGATGTGCGCGCCCAGTTTTTTTTTTTTGATTTTTTATTTTATTTAATTTTTTATTTAATTTTTTTAATTTTTTATTTTATATTTATTTTTTTATATTAAAATTTTCATCATCGTCATCATTTCTCCGCGCTGGTTCAGTGGTAAATGATCCTGGTCTTCACAGGAGATTATGTGTGTGTGTGGCCGCGGAGCCTCCCGGTTCTTCCCGGTGCGAACAGCCCAAGTATTTGACATGGGGAGGAAGGAAGCGGGCCTCTTTTCGCAGCGCTTCTACCTCCGGTGCGTCCCCGGGGTTAGAGGATGATGGTGTGACTTAATGTATTGTTTTACATTGCATGTTTCACGTCATGAGAAATCAGTCTCCTATGTCGCCTGTACCAGGAGCCGCCCGTGTCACTGGTTATCTTGGCTCGCTGTCTGGCCGCTATCCAGTCCGGACCGCTCCGTGAATAAGGAGGAGGAGATGTTTCTTTACTTGGAATGCAGCCACTTTACTCGGATATACAGCAGGAGCAACAGTCGCACCACCTCCAGTTGGTCCGTCACTTCTCATTATACACACACTTTTAGACTCTTTACCATAGACTGCTCTTTACCCACAATACCCAGGTGCACTACATCACACACTACAAACTTTCCTTAAAGGGGCAGAACATACCTGCGACACAACAGCTCTCGATCTCAGATACAGATGGCAAGAGAAAGCAGAGAGGGATTTTTACACACTGTCTGATAAAGATTCTGACAGTAAAGGCAAGGGGTAGTGATGGATAAGGTTTTCTTTAACAAGTTAAGTCTTTCATTCTCACTTTCAACCTTAAAACTATGACATGAACTGAACTCTGAACTCGTTCAGAATTTAAATGGTGAACTATGAACGTGAACTATTCATGTTTACTTGTATGAACTGCAATTTGAACCAGTTCATGAGAGGTGTAAACTTGCAAAACACTGTTGAAGGGCAATACAGATTTAGTTAAATCACAAGCTGCACAAACCAAGCAAGAGCAGCAGAGGAACCCAGCAGCCAGCAGGGGGCAGCCTCAAGACATCACATGGAAAAAAGCAGCAGCAGACTGCTCGGAAATTAAGCAGCAAAGATCCAGCGATTTGTTGTTGTAGTAGATTCGTGCAGTAGTGAGGCCTCACCTGGTCTGTGCATGATGTGGAAGTCAACCTGAGAAGCTAATCCTGAACGAGGACATCCAGAGGGGGACAGAGAGACAGCTCACCTTCAAAGTAAAAGTTCAGGAGGCCGGAGGTTTGATTTGATTAATGAGTAATGAGTGTCACTTACTCCTTGTGCCGATTGAAGGGAACAATATGTAATTTATTTGATCACCAGATATAAACTAGAAGGTTTTGCATGAATTTTCAGAATTAAATTAAATAAAATGTGTACCACACTGTGATTCTTGTAAGGCGTCAGAAGACAAGGTTAGAAACTACTGGGTTATTCTCTAAAAATAGGTTTTTAAAGCATGTTAACTCATCCAGTATCTAAAATCCAAAAAATAAACAATTGCTTTTAAGTAAGGCTGTATGTAGTAAAGTAGAAAATACTATGGTTTTCTCTGAAATGTGTATCAAAAGCAGCAATGAATGACACAGACCCAAAAACATGTATTCTTAGTGTGCTTAGTTTCTCTGCTTAGGAACTGCGTAGTCCACTTCTGCGCTGGAGGTAAAGAAAAAAATATTAATTAATAAAATTTACAAATTTAACAAAATTATACAGTAAAAAAATATATAATTATAATTATATTGTTTTATTCGAAAAAATAATAGAAAAACTTAACACAACGTGAATTTCCCCCAGATGAATTATACTTCATGTACTTCACTATCTGAATGCAATCAAACTACAGACTCCCATACAGTAGATGGCGCTATGCAGTTTAAACAACAGCAGACAAAGTAGCAGCACCCGGAACCGATCGCAGCAGTGTTGTTGTTTCCACCCGTCTTTTTTAACGTGCCGGACAACAACCGGAGGACAAATGTGTCCAACCGGTACAATGTTGTAGTTGAAACGAACGATTATTAATTGAATTAACGACGATGTGGGTCGCGAGACGGTTAGTGTCATCGGTCGCTCAGAGAAGTACGTTCTTTGTTTTATTTTACTAATGTTAAAAATAGTTTAACTCATTGTTTACATTAACCTCAATGTACAGTCCCACAACGTTAAGCCAATTTGGACTGTGGTAGCTGCAAATGCTCATTTAAACCTTTACAATAACATTTTATTAACATTAATTTGTCAATAGCTGTATGTCTCTTTTTTTTTAGAGTTGTGTTTGACAAGTTCGCAGTGTCTTACAGGAAGCCCCTGTCCTCACTGAGTCCCCTCATCTAAAGGTTTTTTTCAGTCTAAACAATCCCCACCATGTCCTCCACAGGTCGGTACACGGGTCAATCTGGTCTGTTCCGCCGCCCAAGGCACGGCTCCCTCCCCGAGCTGGAGCTGCGGTACCTGCAGTGCACATGCTGCTGGAGGAGCCGGGTCCCCATGGCCGGCTTCGAGACCCTGAACACCATCATCTCCGCCGAGCCCTGCAAGGAGGACCCCTGCAAGGAGGACCCCAGCAGGCCCCTGGACGCCTTCTACACCTCCGAGCAGCGGGACGCCATCCTCCACCTGCTCAACAATGCCTCCCCGTCAGAGCTGGCCAGCGTCAAGCTACTCAGGGGCCGCAAGTCGCTCAACATCGTGGAGTACAGGACCACACACGGGCCCTTCCGAACCCTGGAGAGTTTGGTGAACGTGCCGCTGCTGAAGCACAAGAGCGCCGTCACCGTCTTCAACTCCATCCTCAACCCGGTCAAGAAGGAGAGGAAAGTGAGGATCCAGCTGGCCAAGTTCATCAGGCCGGAGGTGGACAGGTCCTGGCTGGAGGTGAGCTCCTGTTACTGTGGGCGGCTGGGCAGGTTCACATCCCTCTGTTCATACTGGTGTCTACTGGGAACCCTACAAACCAAACACTGCTGCCCCAGTCGGTTCACACTTGATTTGATGAGCATGACATTTAAGTGATGCTGTAATATGGGATGATTAATTATTTTATTTGTATAATGATATGGACCTCGGAATCTGATCTAAAGCCGTACTAATAATAATTATTATAATTCCTAGTCACTAGATCTTTTCCCAGACAACAACAGGAGTCCTGTGTTGAACAATATTATCCAACACAATCCTTTATTAGTCCCAACACACGGAATTTACAATATTACAGCAGCAGTAGTCAAAAATAGCCATCAGTAAGTGATAATAAGTATCATGCAATACTATATACAGTGTAAAAATGAATTGCACATGAATCATTATATTGCACAGTTCTTTCTTGGCCAATGTCCGATTCTTAAAAATTTCATGGGAATCTGTTTGGTAATTTTTGCATAACCCTGCTGACAGAGACGAAACCTTTACCACCTGGGTTAGAGGAAATGAGAGAAAATGTTCTTTAAAAATAGATCCAGTTGAGTTCCAGAGACTTTGTAGAATCCATAACAAGGAGCACTGAAGCTGTTCGGTCTTGTAGTAGAATGAAGATCCATTCTTTGGTTTCTGCCTTAGATACAAGTTTAACATGAGGGAATCTGTTCCTGCTCGTTGGGCGACTCTCGTGTGTGTGTCAGAATGATCGTGTTAGTTTCAGGTTTCCTCTCGTTTCATTTGTCAAACATAATGTTGAACATAGATAAGATAAGATACGATACATTTATTGTCCCACACACATGCACACACACACACGACATGCAAGGGGGGAAATCTTTTTTCTACTATGACCCATCTGGTGTACACAGGAGGACACACAGAGCAGTGGGCAGCCATGCACAGCGCCCTGGGGAGCAGGTGTTAGGGGAGTAAGGTGCCTTGCTCAGGGGCACTTAGACAGTGGGGTAGAGAAAGCTGCAGATTTTATTACCACCTGTCATAACTCTGTGTTTATTTATACAGGATGCCAGCTCCATAGTGTCAATAATATGCGGGACTAATAAAATCGCCTGGGCACATGTGGACCGTGGGATGATCGTACAGGATTGGCAACAACTGGAATGTCCCAATTTCTTGAGGGGGACCTACATAGCTTCTTCTTACTTGAATGATGTGAGTATAGAGTCCATGGTATTGTCTTTCACACTGGTTAGATGAATGGTGCAGAGGTTTTGTGGTGAGCTGTTTTTATTCATGTTTGGGTGAAACTCACAGCACAGACTCTAATCCCACTTCCTGCCAAAAGGTTTCAACAGTTGTGTCGCTCCTCCCATCGGCTGACTTCTACATTATAGAGAAATCCTCGATCTCAGTGCAGAATACTGCTCTGTTCCCCATCATGGCTCACATGAGGACAGTGGAGGCCATCCTGTTTGCCCTGCTGGAGCCTAAGCACTCGGAGCCAGAGGCTAACCTTCCTCCCAGGTGAGAAAGTGACTTCATGTCAATAATGACTCTTTAAATTCAAAATACACCAAATAGAGCATTTAATATCAAACATGCTTTACTTAAACTTTAGCTAAGTCACTTATCTTAGTCACTAACAACATAATTCCCTCTTTTATTTCCCTTCTTCCTGTGCAGAGTGTTGAACATGATGCGAACTGCTGTGGGACGCCACTTTGGACTCATGGTGGGCGAGTCTCGGACCAGCGGCGCACAGGCAGTGCGTCAGCTGATGACTGAGTCTGTTACACAGAAGATTCCCAGGATAAACTTTCCCCCAGAGCTGCTGCTCAAGTACAGGAACCACTTCCAGATCGGGAGCAGAAGAGGAGGAGAGGAGCTCTGCGACGCTCTCCTTCAGGCTGTAGCGTTTTTCGAGCTGCTCAGTGAATCTTCCAGTTAGCCGCCACCTGGACCGATATATGGTGATGGTTGATGGTTTTAAAGTATTAAATATTCTACTGGTCACATACAATGCTGCAGTACAGTTTTCAGGATGATGGTCACTGTCGCTCCTGTTCACCTGCTCAAACTACTTTCTGTGGTGTTACCTTCTAGTGTCTTAAGGACTTTCAAGTTGTTTCAAACTTTTTTCAATTCAAAAATAATTATATTCAGAAATCCATGTCTACATAAATACCTTTTCATTCTTTAGAGGGACCCCTCATAATAATTTTTACAAGATCGAGTTTATTTACAAAAATATTTATTTACTCTTTGTGGTTTCACTGACATGTAAATAAAACATTGTTTCACTTCTCAGGTGAGTAAAAATGTACTTGGTTCACCGTAAAATAAATAATGACAGGTATATAAAGTAGACTTTCCATTTTCTTATTTAAGAGAAATCTTCTCCCAGGAGTTGAAGGGTCGACTTTGACAGATCCAGGTGTTTGTTCCTGAGGTAGTTCACACACGTACTGCTGGGAACAAAACACTTGAGTTAGTAGACTATTGTTTGGAGGTATCATGTCACATCCACCAGTCTAATTAACTTATGATACGTTTATCCATCGTGTAATTCAGCAATAATTCAAATGGACTACTTGAATTAACAATAGTTTGCTTGGCTATAAGAAAATTCTAAAATGCCCAACATTATGTAAGGATACAGCAGGGCCTGGGAAAATCAAGTAATTTGCCTTCTACTGTCAAAATCCCTTTAAATAATGAAGCCAAAGCATCTCAGTTGCCCCCTGGTGGCTGGCCGGGTTTGAGTTGGATTAGTAATTTGCTGCTATAAAACAAATTGATACGTTTTAATTTACAGCTGAGACTGATTCCTGATTGGTCGAGCGTGTGTATCAGCAGGACCTCACGGCTTCATGTAGCTTTATTTCTTGATAGTGAGGAAGAGGAACCTCTATAGACAGTCTATGGTCACACTAGTATGGAAATCAAATAGGATCGATTTATGTATATTAAAGCCTTTCAGAAGTGAAATGTCACAATTTGAATTGAATAATTGTAAGGCTGTGTTGTTTGTGCTTCACCTGTTTGGCCCCTCTTCCTGCTGCTGTGCTCTGTGACAGCGACAGATGGAGCGGAGGACCGGCATGTAGTCCACACAGACGGCTCGTCTGTTTCCCAGCAGGCTGAAGGATTCACTGCTGAGCACCTTCCTGCTCAGATCATACCTCCTGTGGGACACACTGGAACGAGAGGAGAAGTGTGTTATGGTGGAAGACAAGATATTTTTGATTGGCCGTTATATTTGATGAAATGCATCCACCTGGATCTCCTGAAATCTGACATCCAAATGACTCATGAGCTAATGGGCCCAAAATCTATAGCCGTCCTGTTACAAACTGAAATGCCAGACAACTAAAAATCTGAAATCAGAATTCAGGGACTTGAGATGGAAGAGAGACCTACCTTGTACCACACAGAGGTTGGAAACTAAACCTGAGGTTCTGTCTCTTGGAAGATGCTGGGAACGCCACTCTCTCCACCAGCCTCTCCCACCTTTCGCCCCCCAGCTCATGTCTTTGTTTTTGGGCTTTGGTCCACGCCTGAGACACTTGCCACCAGCATCTGTGAGACCCTAAGCCCTCAGCAGCAGCCTTAATATCCAACAGCCTCTCGTGGCTCCAGCTGCCACCCTCCTTCTCCTCCTCCTCGTTGCTCTCATCCAACAAGCCGTCCTTTATCTCTGCTCCCGTCCAGACAAACTCATCAGGGCCTGAACGGAGTGGCGCTGCAGCTGGAAGCGAGATATCAAGGTACGACATGAGGTCAAAGAAGTCGGTCAGGGCGTCTAAACAGGCGTCTGATGTTTGTTCAGTCTTGTCACTTGAACTAGGGATTGTGGAATGAACCCCTTGTAATAATGAGGTTCTTTGAGGTGTTTTTTTTAAAGTGGATGTTTCCTCAAACACTGTTGCAGTATATTTCCTTCTACTAAGTCTGGAGATATTCCTGAAAGGTTTCCCGTCGGTCGCTGACGCCTTTGGACTGACATCTGCTTTGAGCCGCAGGACACGAGGATCACTGTCCGGGGGTGCCAGCTCCCTCTGTAGTCCAGAACAAGTCATCTTCTCCAGGCGCGGTCCCGACGTTCTGTTGGGTAGAAGGAGCTCCAGGTTGTTGTAGAGAAGAGGCTCACCTCCTCTCCAGCTCTCAGATAAGAGCCTCAGCAGCTTGTTCATGTCGGTTTCAGACCAGCGCCGACACTGAAGAGTCAGAGACAAAGGATTGAGAAAATGATTTTACTTGGGAAATTAACCTTGTTAAGTTTATGAAGAGACATAATTACTTGCCTTTAGAAGGTTGAGCAGTTTCTTTGGGGTGACAGGCTGGAGACCTAACATGGAGGCTGTGCAGCTCGTGTCCCATGGAGGACGACCAGAATCTAAACGATCTCCATCTTCAGCAGCATATGAGTCTAGTTTGGGAAATATGAGAAAATTCAGGCAAATATGTACAGTTATTGATAATTTGTGGTAGCAAAATCCATATAACTTACACTGTAGATGAAAAGGCTCCTTCCAGCCTCCACTCTGAGCTGCCTGTCCTCCTCCACTGAGCGCCCAGAGCTGCAGCTGGAGCAGGCAGCGCCTGACGTCTCCACTCGTGTGTCTGATGAGGCTCCTGACATCGTCCAACTCTACGGGCACATTCTCAGACAAACACACCAGCTGCAGGTAGCTACACACGCTCACCTCGGGACAGATGGAGTATGCTTATGAAAAATTGGGTAATTTCAGCTCCGAAGAGTCTGCACATGTGGGACACTAAGTGGACATTTTTTACGCTGAAGTTGAACAAGACTGTAGAGAATAGAGTTTGACTTACAACTGATGGGGTTTTGAAAAGGATTTCCTCCAAGCTGCAGCTGAATCTCTCTCTGAACAAAGGATCTAATGAGGACATTCAGTTTTCATCACAACTTGTCTTCAAATCTAATTTATTCATAGTTGAACAATGTTTGCTTTTACCATTGGTGGTCAGAATGACTGGTCTTTTAGTCGTTGCCATGAAAGACTTGATGGCTCCGAGGAAACCAACATCGTCGTCAAATATAACATCGACCTGCGGGAGCAGATGAATGAATCAAATCAGCACAAACATGGGTTACATGAAGTGGTATATCCTTTAGTGTCTGGTTGCTTTACCTCTTCAAACAGAATGAGTGATGTGGCCTTCTTTTTGCTCTGTGTCACCGTTTGATCGCCGCCTCGTTTTGTGAACTTCTTGCCGATTTGTTTCTCAAGCGGCGTCGGGCCACCAAATTGTAAGTGATCTGCTTTTGCCTTCATCTTGAAGTAGTTGGTCAAAGTGACTGCGGCTGGATTGGATTTTCCTTTGAGACCAGAGCGGCCAACGTTCTTCTTTTTTGAGGTAGAGGTGACATTCTTAGGAGGCACTGGTTTTCCTGCTAAATTTATGAAAATATATATTAAAATATTTTGATATAAACAATACAATAACTTTACTGATCTATATTTAAACCATGAGGTTTTTAACTTTCACAACACAGTCATTGTTGTAAGCTTTTCTAAGGAAGACATTTTGTTAAAGTATTAAAACTGTAATGAAGACCGTGTCTCCCTCAGCCATCTCTCACCAGGTACGGTGTCAGCTTTAGGAGTGCTGGAGTTGTAGTTGTTGAGATAAGCTGGTTTCAGTGGATCTTTGCCCGACGTCTCCACCAAGTAGGACTGGGTGGCCTCCTTCAGCTGGGACAGAACATGGCGGCTGCTGCGCTGTGAGGAGCAGTTCACCTCAAACACCTTTGATTTTAAAAGGTAAAGCCAACATTAAATTAATACAATACTCAGGTGATGACTTGTCATGACAGACTAGAAAATGGTGAGCGTGATTTGGTCCTAGCGAGATTCACAAGGTTAGCTGAAGCAATTACATTTTAAATGTTCCCTCTAACGTGACTTAATTTATAAAAAGCACAGGAGTGATTGTGGATTTTTACAACTGATCTGAAATTCTCCAATGAGGCATAAATTCAATAACCTTCTAGAGCATGAATACAAAAGTGGATATAAGTAAGCTGCTCATCTGTGAGTAACAGATTTTTGTCAGAACGAAGAATGACTAAAATACATGTTGTGTTAAATCCATGGTGAACCGGATATCTGAGATTTACTGAACGTATGCAGCCATCAGGCTTTTTAAAGTTGTTTTTCCATTATTGTAGGATATTGATTTTTGTCAACTTTCGATTGTGATTAAATTCTTAGATGTGAAGTCCAAGTGTAACAGTTTGTACATCCAACAACAAACTGGTTATCTGGGATAATATAATAAATGCTTTTATTTCTTATTTGTTCTTAATGGTGACTGAATAAATAATAAGACTTTTCCCCTAACCGAGATTCAGACTTAAATGTTTTCTCTTAGCTTAGGGTTAGGCTTAAAGATATGAATATGGATACACTCATTATACTTTGACTTCTTGTTTTCAAAGATTTTAGAGCTTTTTATAAATTTGGACCTTGAAGCCGAGCTCCTGAGCGCAGGCATACACTGAGGCAGTCTTCCCCACACCCGGAGGCCCTGTGAGCAGCATGGTGTTAGACAGTGGATCCTCTCTGTGGTCTTCTGCCACAGCCTCACCTTGGAAGTCTCCACAGTCCCACGAGTCTGTGAAGGACAGCCATTACTTTACTTTTCCAACCCCAAAAACTGTTCCCACAAATTGAAATCGTGTCATCACAATCAAATACTAGTCATGAGACACATGCAAAATCTGACCATTAAATAAGTACAAAAGGAACGTGGGATGAATACCTGTGCTGTTATCTTCATCTCTCCTTTCCTCCACCTTTCTCCTCTCATCACAGTCAGCTCTTAACTTCCATTTCTTCAACCAACTAAATTCCAGAGAGAAAGAAAAAGTTGTGTTTTCCCCCTGATTTCAAGTGCATTGTGTTCGGAAGCTGATAAACCAAACTCACCTCTGTAATTTATTCACTGAGCCAGAGTTGCCGATCACTTCACTTGAATGCTGAGGACTGTACTTGTCTGTCCAGAGAACATCCTTACAGCTGGCTTCTGGACAAATGGATAAAAAGTTCATTTTCTGTCAGTTAAAGGCTCGACACATGGCTTGGGAATACAGAGCCATCCGTGCACGAGAAGGTTTACCTCTGTGGAGAACATCATGGATTATGGGTGATTCTGAGTGATTTATCCATTCAGAGTTCAGCTCAGGGTTATTAACTGGGACTGTTAGACTCCCACTCCTCTGATTCAGTCTGTGAGAGCGGCTCAGCTTGCTGATGCTGGGCTGCTTCCTCACGGCGAGGACACCCTGTCCTGACTGGCGATCCACACCGACGCCACCCTCTGCAGCGTCACCACACCGCAGACGCTTGGACACTCTCTCTGAGCTCTCACCTCCTCGTCTCCTCTTCTGTGGGGAGCTTGGATGCAGCGAGTTGTCTGATTTGGTTTAGAGTAGAGGGGCATTCCAATTGAATAACATGAATGGACGTATAAAACTGTTTATAGGATAAAAAAAAACAAATAAACTCAGGGTGCTACCTGAGTGGTGAGCAATATCCCTGGTGCTCTTTGGTGTGGGGATCCAAATAGTTTAGACAAGTTGAAGGAGTTAGAGGGACTAGAGGGTGGTAGGTTAAAAATCCTTCAATATCTCGTGGCTACTGAGACATATCAACAGTGATCAAGTGACTGCTTCACTTCCTTTCTGATCATACAACCAGCAGGGATCAAACAACCATTTTTTTATGCTAACCCTGATGGAAGCTTTAATATGATTTTGCTGAATCTCACCTGTGCATCCGAATCCCTGCAGACTGGTTTTCTTCTGCAAAGTGCTGAACACTGTTTGAACTGCAAACGCTGGGTTAGATGTTTTGATTTCTTCCAGGCGGCTGCGCAGAGATGAGGGTGAGACGTGTCGTCTCCTGGTAGACAGACGGTCCTTATCCTCCTCCAGGAGGTGAACTACTGGAGACAACCGAGGAGGAAGAGGAGGAGGAGGCACTGGTGTCTGCAGCTTATTTTCAGACTGACACAGATTAGCATCACAGCTCGATTTCCTCTTGCTATGCAGCGGTGTACGTAAGAAAATGGGGGCGATTTGAACGTCTTGCACGGAGCACGTCTTCCTCTGACCCTGACGCGGTTGGACCCTTCTGTCGGAGACGCCTTCCGCCGCAGCTGGAGTTGGGGAATCTCCCTCGTCGGAGCAGCTGGACACTGCTAATGCTAATGCTAACGTGATCACCTCGGTACTTCGTTCACTCGCTGGCTCTCTGCACGTTTTGTTTCGTTTCAGTTTGTTTCGCATCGTAAAGAAACTCGGAGTCTTTCCGGAGAAGTTTGAACGCTCGCGCTTGGCTGTCGTGCATGATGGACCCGTGACGTCAATTTGTGCGACGCTAAACGACGCTAAGATGACTTTTAAGTTACTTTTTCACTGGCCCAGCTCACTAGCTCTGTACGCTCACCATGTTCCTCGCATATAAAAAGTCTAACGCTACGGATAAACACAAAACCCAGCGCAACATTTAACGGTTGCTTATAACTCCAAATAAAATCTGTAGCGATTTAAAGTGACCTCACAAACATGCGCCAAGTTTTTGTAATAGCCAAAGATCGTCTGTGTGCAGACCGATGCTCTAGCCTTGCGCGTGAACTGATCACTGCTCACAGAAATCAATATTCTAAAACAAACTGAATGTATTTAAGTGATAAAACAAAACAAAAACTCGTTTTTTCCTTGAAAATGAACCAGTAGGATATTTTCAACTTATATATTTATTTTTGTTAACAAACTAACTAAAATTATCAATTTGAATAAATAAATGAATAACAGGCAAAAAACTGACAAAACAAGGCCATATTGAATAACCAAATAATATGTGAGGGTTAGGGTTAGTGATGTGATGGGCTCTTCTGGACCAGGTAGGGTTACTGATTCTCCCTCATCTGTTTTACAAGTTGTTGGCCTGATCCAAGATAAAAGAGTTGGAGGATTGCACAAACACCGTCATTACCTCTTGTCTGATGCTGCGGGTCAGATAAGAAGTGGCTGTCGCCGTTTGGCGCTCAGCTGAATGAGGAGGAACGAATTTGAAAGGTGAACACGTTCATATTGTAGCGTCCTCGCGTATAGACGACAGGAAACTTCTCTCTTTATGTGTAACTTTATTAAAATCCAGCAAACACGACAGACTTCTTGTTCGTATTGTCAGGCGTGTTGGTTTATCCTACATATGACAAGATGAGCCGAGATGAGCCGAACTCGGTTTGTTCAATCAAGTATTTTTTTGTCCATTTGTTCTTGTGGAGTTTAAGAGTCAATGATCTGGATTTGAGCCTTGTGGAGATCCTTTTGTGGAATTGATACTCGCCTACAGACCTGGTGGTAAACTTGCACTGTAACGAGCCAGGGGTAGGGGCACTTTTTCTTACAAAATTATATTTGACTTGCCAATTATTTCCTCACAGTTTGGTGTGTGAAATGTCTCAAGAGAATAGGAAATGGCATCATAATTATCCAGAACCCTAGGTGGCTTATTCAATGTGCCTGTTATGTTTGATTAAGACTTTGCCAACCTCAAATACCTGTGAACATTTGCCATTTTGAAGGACATAAATTAGTGATAAAAAACCATTGCAAAAAAAACCTTCCTGCTGAGTGACTAATCCAGCAGTTCTCAGATTCCTTTTATGGCCTGTCTGATTTGTCAGTCCTTCATAAGTACAGAATATATTAGGCAATGCAGTTTTGCCCACATCTCTAAATTTTGTCTTTCAACTCTCCTCGATTTACAGATATATTTAATTTTCCCCAGGATTCCTTACAATCCCTACACCTCCTTTTTCCTCCTCTCAGCTTCAAGCTCCTTCGTATTTCTAGGCCTGTCTGTCTTTAAGAAGTGGGTCACAGACTACAGCTGTGCTAAAAGCCTAGTCTGGGAAGAGGAGCTTCTCTAAATAAAACACCATACAATCAGTTGTCTCAGGGGCGCCTGATCATACATACATAAATGCAACAAAGACGGAGAGAAGAGGGGAAGAGAGGAGGCATAATGTATATATGCTTGATCGCTTGAGTGCATTTCTGGCATTGTTGTCTCTGTTTTTTCTGCTTTCATGTATATATACATATAAACAATTGTGAATCAGAGCTTTAATCAAGTTTTCAACGTTATCATTGGTATGTACTCTTTGTCCACTGAGAATCTTCATTTGAACATTCTGTCGCTATAGCAACACCTGCTGGTTACATCCATCATTCAGGTCTTTGTTAAAGCAAATATTATTTCTATATACCAATATCTATATATTGTTAATCTACAACCCAGATGTCTTTGTTGAGCCATTATATGCTGTACACTTTTATTATATCTCATCATTGGTTAATTGTCAGTTTAAGTGAGGCTTGAATGGTTATTGCCTAAATTTTTTATAATGCACCAATTACTCGGAATTATGTGTTACATCATGTTTTACCATAAATCATCACCTGCCCTATAACCTGAGACCTTCTGATAAGGCCCTGTTACTTGAAACTTCATTGTCTTTTTTTAAATAATATCTCAACCCATTTACCAAATGGCTTTAGCTGTTATGCTCCTTTAATCATTTTCTTTTTCTTTTACTTTTATTTGTTGCCCAGATATTATTAGGGCCTGAACACCAAACAGTAGGAGACAGTGGGAGGCCCTATTGAAATTGTAAGGACTTTTTTTCCCTCAGGCAAATGAATTGGCTTTTTGAGGGCTTTAACATGCTCAAATTCTTACCAAAATTTTCAGAAAATTTGAAAGTGGTGAAAATTTACGTATTCTGGAGTAATTTTGCATTTGCGTGGCTAAATAGTTCAACGGGTTCCCCCGAGCCCCCCCGGAACGCGTTCACATATGCTGATCATCACAAACATCGATACACAGGTGTATCATGACCCGACAAACAAAAAAGTCTTAGGTGCAATTGGAAAAAATGCAACAGGAAGCCCGGAAGGTTCATCCTTCGCCAAAGGAGACAATGTTGTCATAACTCCACTGTGCATTGACCTTTCACAATCTTACTTCTGTTTCGTGATCAGAGTCCAAGCCTGAACATCTCTATGTGTCAATATTTCCTCAGGTTCATAGCGCCACCTACTGATCAGTGAGAAAATGTAGTTGTTGTATCATTGTCCAAATGACACAAAATTGCTCACGCTCCATCAGAGCCCCTACTACTTTTAATGCCATATTACTTAAATGTCTTGGTACTTTAAACTCAGTGAATGATCCGAGTTCTTCTTCCACTATTGGTTAAGTTTATTTTGCTGCTTATACTTTAGTACTTGTTTAACAAGTACTTGTAACACGACTATTTCTACTGTGCAGCACTAGTACTTTCTTTTCCTCTTCGTCCTCCAGTCCAACAGGGGTCGCTGCTGGCTCGGAGCTCGGAGTATCTGTTTTCTACAGCTGGCTCTCTTTGCTCGCTCAGAGATTCAAAGTGCGTAGAGAGGAGGAACCTGTCCTCTGTGCAGCTGCTGCGGGTGTTGGTACATGAGCGGATCAGCGCCGCCGCTGAAGACTTTCTGCTGCAGGTGGAGAAAGGAAAAGGAAAGGCTCAAGTCCCGGAGCTGAGAGCAATGCTCACCGAGCGGCTAACGGCGGCGGCTGAGGAGATCCTCGCGGGGCTTGAGGAAACCTTGGCAGAGAACGAAGACAGAATGGAGCAGTCCGAGTGGGAGATCCGCCGCCAGAGGAGGCTGCTCGATGCCGTGATGCAGCCCGTTGTCCAGCTGCACAGAGCAGGTCAGTCCCTAGAGGAACCATAGATATATATAAAGTCTAGATGTCTCGGCCAACGGAGTCGAACGTCCGCACATGGCGGCCATCTTGCCACAGGTAGCTCGCCAACCAATAACATTGTGTTGTAGTGGTACGTACTTTTTAAATAACCATAACTTGCTAAATTCTCAACCGATTTTTAAACGGTTCGGTTTGTCACAAACGTCAGAGATCTAGTTATGACACTGCATACTTATGAATAATTATGTTATTTTCTCAAAAATAGAATAATGTTCTATATAGGTACAAGATTTCCCTGGCCGCCATGTAAGAACATTTGACTCCGTTGACCGGAAACGCGGATGAGACATCTAGCCTTTATATATATATTAGTGCTGTCAATAGATTAAAATATTTAATCGCGATTAATCGCATTTATGTCATAGTTAACTCAAAATTAATCGTGATTAATCGCAAATTTGTATCTATTACAAATGTCCCTTCATTTATTTTTTCCCCATCATTTTTTTTTTTTTTTATGCTCTATCAACATGGACAAGTGGATTGGCTTGCTTTATGCAAATGTTTTATTTGATTGAAAAACAACATTGCGAGAGAGAGAGAGAGAGAGAGAGAGAGAGAGAGAGAGAGAGAGAGAGAGAGAGAGAGAGAGAGAGAGAGAGAGAGAGAGAGAGAGAGAGATTATCTCTAATATATATATATCTATGAGAGGAACCGCTCACAGGCTAACATTAGCTAGCATCAGCTCGAGCGGCAGAGTTAATACGCCACTTCCTGTCTCTGTCTGCTGCACCAGGCTGCTCCACCTCTCACCTGAATAATGAGGAGGATTTGATGCTGTTGTGAACAAACCGTTTTCTCTGAGTTTTACCAACAAGGAGGATTTGATGCTGTTGTGAACAAACGTTTTCTCTGAGTTTTACCAACAGGTCTGATGGTGACCTAATTGGTTTATTTGTCCTCAAAATTTAAAACTTTTTACCAGAAACCCCTTGTTTTATGCTGCTTCCTTTATGAGCTGTGTCGTAACACCAACTGTAAATGACCTCAACATCTCTACTTCCTGAATGTGATCGTTCAAAAATCACAACAGTCAACATTACACCACACAGGTTTTTCAAAACACTTAATGAAGCTCTGAAATGATAAACGTGTGTATTTGTGTTTTAGTGTGTCCGCCAGACGTCCAGCAACTGATGGTGATTAAAGAAGAGGTTCCCCCTGAACAGCAGCAGTGGAGACCCCTTGTGGATCAGGAGGACCCAGAGCCCCCCCACATTAAAGAGGAACAGAAGGAACCGTGGACCACTCAGGATGGACAGCAGCTTCAAGGACTGGAGGAGGCTGATATCAAGTTCACATTGACTCCTGTCACTGTGAAGTGTGAAGAAGATGAAGAGAAACTTAAATCGTCAGAGCTTCATCCGAGTGAGACAAAGGAGAACAGCGCGGACTGTGGAGGACCAGAACCAGCCAGGAACTCAGATCCTGAAGGACATTTACAACTAGATACTGAGGACAAGACTGAAGACTCTTCTGAGACTGAAGACAGTGAGGATGATTGGATGGAGACCAGGGAACCTCAGACTGGTTTAAATACAAGAAATAACAAACAGCCTCTAAGTGATATGGGATGTAAGTCAGAAGGAAAATCGTTTAGTTGCTCTGAGTGTGGTAAAAGATATAACGCAAAGGTCAGTCTAATTAGACATGTGATGAGTCATACAGGAGAGAAACTGTTTAGTTGCTCTGAGTGTGGTAAAAGATTTAACCAGAGGGGCAGTCTAAATAGACATATGAGGATTCATACAGGAGAGAAACAGTTTAGTTGCTCTGAGTGTGGTAACAGATTTACCCATAGGTGCAGTCTAAATAAACATATGAGGATTCATACAGGAGAGAAACAGTTTAGTTGCTCTGAGTGTGGTAAAAGATTTAACCAAAGGGACATTCTAAATATACATATGCGGATTCATACAGGAGAGAAGCCGTTTAGTTGCTCTGAGTGTAGTAAAAGATTTAACCAGAAGGACCATCTAAATAGACATATGAGGATTCATACAGGAGAGAAACCGTTTAGTTGTTCTGAGTGTGGTAAAAGATTTAACCGAAGGGACAGTCTAAATATACATATGCAGATTCATACAGAAGAGAAGTCGTTTAGTTGCTCTGAGTGTGGTAACAGATTTACCCAAAAGGGCAGTCTAAATAAACATATGAGGATTCATACAGGACAGAAACAGTTTAGTAGCTCTGAGTGTAGTAAAAGATTTAGCAATATGGGGAATCTAAATAAACATATGATGAGTCATTCAGGAGAGAAACCGTTTAGTTGATTTGAGTGTGTTAAAGATTTATGATTCAGTCCTATTGCACGAGACGTGAAGATTCATAAAGGAGAGAAGTAATTCAGTTGCAACCTTTGCAACAAAAGAATGATTAGGATTTATCAGCCGATATTCATATTATACATATTCATAGTTCACTGTTTTAAATAGATTATTAACAGTTTTTATGTCCCTAGAAAACATAACTCATTCAATAACACGAAAGATGTATTTTTATAGATCTTATTTCTACTGATTTCTACATAATTTATCAATTTTTCATAATGTCCATGTCATTTTAAGGTTAAAGTGTTATCCTTGCTCAGTGTGAATGTGTATTCTTAACTAGTTAACATGATTAAATATGTTTGTTTTAAAACAATGATTTCTTGGCTCGCAAGCTTCATCGACAGTTTGTGTTCTCCTTTATGTATCGAACGTGTTTCCAAGAATAAAAGTCTAATAAAAAGATAATGGAGTCGTCGGCCTCTTTGTTTCTGTACGAACGGAGGCTGCACTGGCTACAGTTGAACTGTCTCCTTACGAGACGTAAAGTTAAAACCTGCCTGTTAATGTAATTTAAAAGACTCATATACCAACATTTTCAGATGATGAAAAAAAGACCAGTTTTCATTTTGGGGCAATAGGGACCCCATGTGGAAAGGATCTGCCATGATCATTAAAATGAGCTGACATACTAATAAAAATATAATGGTCATTAGACTATATTTCGAAACCACTTTCCAAACAAATTGCTTTATTAAATTTACATGGTTATAAAACAACACAGAACAAAATAGGAAAGATAATGTAAAGTAACATTTAATTAACAGATTAAATCTGCATAACATACTGTATGGCAAGGAGTCAAGAGAAAGTTCGGGGCTCCTGAGGGAACTCCATGAAGATGACTTAATCTGAAGGCAAGTTACAGCGGACTGTGGAGACCAGGGTCTCCCCAGATAAAAAGCAGTTTTATGTAAGACTGCCAGATGCTGTTGGAATATTCATGTGAGACGGAGCAAGGATATGATGATTTTCTTATAAATAAGAATCGCAAACGTGTTGACTAATGGGGAAACTGCTGATTGATGTTTAAATCTGATGTTGAATCTGATAAAGAAGAACATCAGAAGATTATATCTGAGGTTGGTTTCCACATGCCAGTGGGCCGAGCAAGGAAGCTGAAGAGGAAGAAGAAGACACAGAAGATGGCGGTAATGCAGCTTGATGTTGGTGGCCACCTGCCAATAAACCAAACAAAAAAGAAGAAGAGGGATCTGATGTTAAAGAATGCCTGATGGAGACAAAGTGTGAAATGCCCAGCGGCTGTTTCTGCAGTGTAATGAAGAAATCCTCAAAAGGTCACATACACTGATGACGACATTTACAAACTGCATTTCCCCATCTGTTACTGCGATGGTGCAGATTGTCTTTGATTTAGTACTGAACGGAATAATCTTGTTAACTACAAATTCGTAGCGGGTCCATATTTGTTCACTATCACCTCTGCTTGGGGGTTGTTCTCATCTGTTTGTGTGTGAGGATAAGGTATGAGTCAGGGAGGCAAACATTAAACACTGGTGTGGATCCAAATCAAGGGGCTGATCTAGGAATGCTTTTGGCGGGATCGGGCCTTTTCCAACAATTTCGTTGATACTTCATAGAATTATGGGTGTGTGTGTGTGTGTGCAAGCGAGAGGGGAATTAAGCGTTGGCTTTCTGTGGCCGAAATCGCTTTGAGCGTGAAGAAAGATTTGACCAATCCGAGGGACGTTTCAGTCATTATGTGGTGATCAGTGTTGATATTGAGGCAACAAATCACCGTATGGACACAGAGGAGGGAAAAGTCCACGGGAGCGCGCGCGCTGCGCGTTAAAGTTGTATCGCCCCGTTTTCTTGTGTTCACACTCGGATTTGATCTTACACTAATAATGGTCACAGGCACATACGTGTTTCATGGAGGTTACAACCGCATGCATTTGTTTAATCTGGAACTTTAAGAGAAACGCAACACTTTTCAAACACATTTTGTTTTATTATCCTGTTGAATGAACACTGTTTATTAACGTTACAGACGTACCGCACTGATAACGTCTACTTTACAGCTCCCACATTGACATTAGTAAATTTTATTTGATGACATAGCGGCTAGATGAATACGGGAGCTCGCGCGCTGTACGTTAAAGTTGTATCGCCCCGTTTACATGCGTCACACTCGTGACTTTGATCTTAAACCAACAAAGGTCAAAGGCACATACATAGGCTATGTGTTTCATGGTGGTAACAAAGCCATGCCTTTGATAATCTGGGGTTTAATGTTAATACATCCCATTAAGAACAAGATATTCCAACTGTACACTTCTGTTTTTCTCCTCATTCAGCAATGAACAATTACCATAGTTGACGGAGCTTCAGAAAAGTCAGACCACGAGTCAGTCGGCTGTAATCGATCTCCTTTCACCAGTGGAGACGCAGGGATGGGCGGCAGGTGGTCCAGAAGCAGGGCGGTGGGTCCCACCAGGCCGAGTGACTCTTCTCGGCTGGAGGCTCCAGGAGACTGCCTGGGCTCGATACCTGGGGATGCCATCTGCAATAGTGCTCTCTCAACTGTAGACCGGCCCAAGGAGCAAGGTAGGAGGAAGCAACAGTTAAGCTTGTACTTGAGACAAAAGCCAACATTTTGCGACTCATATTAGAAAAGATTCGTCAAACTTTTGTTAGATCCGATGCAAAATGTAAAAAAATAAGAAGACAGTTTCACAATTCATTTGTTTCACAAAATACCACGTATTTGCTGAGAGCACAACTTGTTTTGCGAGTGTGATGTTTCTGCTTCCACTCTACCTTCATTTATCAAGTTATGTAGCAATGCCAGTTTTGAAGCTGGATCATGATCAATCATTTGAGCTTGTGACAAAATAGCTGTTTTGATATAAAGAGCAGTAATCTGACTTGTTCAGGGGAAATTGCAAACTCTTTATATTATTTTTTTCCCCTCAGCTTTTTTTACAGTGTTAGAAATTCATAAGAATCACATTTTAGAATATCAGCAATGACTTTAAGGTGTCAGATTATACTTATATAAGAATTTGTCCTCGATCTGGTAAATACATTAAATCTGATATAAGCAATCCCTCTGTTTGTCCAGTGCTCAGCAATGGTGACGGCATTGAGTTGCCGCAGAGGGTCCTCTTCTCTCCAGACCAACTCAATCTGAAGTGGACCCAGGTTCACCCTATCGGTGCCGGACTAAAGAACATGGGGAACACATGCTTCCTCAACTCAACACTACAGTGTCTCACCTACACGCCTCCATTTGCTAACTTTTTGCTGTCAGGCCTGCACTCCAAAACATGTGAGCTAGTGTTCATGGTTTCATGGTGGGACTTTGCACCCATGTTTTTGTGTATTTGTACGGTGATACAATGCATATAAGTTTTCATGCCTGAATAATGTCTTACTTGTGTTTTTGTGAATCTTTCCCTGCACCAGGTCACCTGTCGGGGTTCTGTATGATGTGTTCCATGGAAAACCACATCATTGAGGTCTTTTCCAAATCTGGGAACGTCATCAAGATCGTTGGTGTGGTTAATGAGCTCCACAGTAAGTATTTGTAAAGCTAGAATGCTGAAGTTGTGCCCTTATACCAAGCATTTACCTAAAATGAATGACAGGAGGCGCTGTGCTGCTGTTTACCTTTTCATTGTGGAGGGAATCTATCTAGTGGGAGTATAAATGTAAATATCTTCTGTTAAAATATTTGTTGGTATTTACCAAGCTATCATATCCTCCTCCATTGTGTTTTTTCCCCTCACAGGGATAGCAACACACTTCAAAATTGGAAGACAAGGGGATGCCCATGAATTCCTGCGGTACGCAATGGAGGCTATGCAAATGTCCTGCTTACCTGGAACCGAGTAAGTTTGAGCCCAAGCTGTTTCATATATGAAAGGGATGAGACGCAATCATGTTTACTTTTAAAGGTTGTCCGAATATATTCATATTTTTCTTATTAGATTTACAGGTCATGATCTTAAGTCAGGCACGTGAAATGAGAAGGACATTTTTTATCTAGACATTTTGTCAATCCACTGAGCATTTTAGAGTCCATCCTGGATAAATCCTGCATAAAAAGTCGCCTCTCCACTAATCACTCTTTGGTCTAATTCCTCCCCTATATCTTTCATGCTTTTTGTGGCTGTAATATTTTGAAACTTGTCACTGGAAAATACTGCACATTTTTCTCTGTTTCAGTTTAGACTGAAAACATTGATTTGTTTTGAGATATAATAACTTTTATATATTTCTGTGACAGATTGGACAGGGAGACAGAAGAAACTACTTTCATCCAACAAGTATTTGGCGGGTACCTAAGGTCCAGAAGTAAGACATAAGTGTTCATGTTTTTTTCTTCTTATTCAAGTTTTTTGTTCTTTCTCTGACCATATTCCCTGTCTTGTCTTTTCTTCTTTTCCAGTTAAATGTTTAAACTGCAACGCAGTTTCGGATAAATTTGAGAAATTTTTGGATATCACACTTGAGGTAATTCCTCAAAATTCTCCAGTCACTTGTGATTTACTATAGATGTGTGACAAAATGTAAATTCAGATTTGGTCTATTATAATAGACTCTCAAAATAGATTTGTCTCTCCACGCAGGCGGCTTCAAGCGTCTCAAAGGCTCTGGAGCAGTTCTTTAAGCTTGATCAGCTTGAAGGTGACAACGCCTACAAATGCACCAAGTAAGTTGTGAGATGATTAAAAAAATCCTCAGTGTTTTTATGTATTTATTTATGTCAGTTTGTCAACTAACCACTCAACATTTGTCCCCCTAAGGTGCAATAAAATGGTCACAGCCGCGAAGGGATTTAGCATCGGCCTCAACCCCAACGTGCTCACCCTCGTACTCAAACGCTCTGTAAACATCAATGGACACAAAATAACAAAAGTACACAATCACAAATTCAGAGTCATGCTAGAGTCATAGTGTTGCTCAACTAAGCAGTTAAGGGGAAATTTGATTTGTGGTTTGATATTAAGCGGTTGCTCTGTGTCCAATAGAATATAAAATATCCAGAGTACCTGGACATGCGGCCGTTCATGTCTCAGACTCAAGGAGAGTCCCAACTCTACAGCCTGTACGCTGTGATGGTCCACTCTGGACACAGCTGTCGCTCTGGACACTACTTCTGCTATATTAAGGTATGGGCAATGCTACAGATCACTGTTCTACTCTATCAGGACACTGCTGTTGCCAAGTGTACGTGTACATATTTATCTCCTCAACACTTCATCAACAACTCAATGTAGCAGAGATAAAAGCAAATCCCCACTTAATAGACTGAACGGAGAAAAGACAATAAAGACAAGACTTGGAAACATTTATGAATAATATTCTATTGTTACATAATTCTATGTCTTAAAACACATTTGTATATGGTGATATTAGTACTCAGATTTCTCACCTTTAAAAATCATTTCCAGAGACTGAGTAAACATTTGGATAACAAGGATGAATCTGTTGTCAAATCTGCTGTGATTCTGTTTCACAGTCGAGCGATGGTGAGTGGCATAAGATGAACGACGCCTCTGTGTCTGTCAGCGACATCAGAACAGTTCTCAACCAGCAGGCCTATATCCTGTTCTATGTAAAGTGAGTAACCCTAATAGTCTGTATTTTATTTGGTTGTAAATTAGCTCTAACTTAACAAGAAATGTAATCAAAAAATGGTTTAACTGAGGAGTAACTAAAGTAACTTAGCATATGCTTTTACATTCTTTATAAAAAGGTAGCATTTTGATTATCAAGTTCGCTACTGATTGGCGTTCTAGTTATTTATCCATTTTGATGAGAAGATGGTCTGAAAAAATAATGAACATGGTCATGTAGATGTATCTCATTGCTAATGGGCCTTTCTTTCGGTATCATCAGGTCCAGTGATGAAAAAACAGCAGACTGCAGTCACATGAACCACAACCCTGGAATCCCATGTCAACCTAACCATGGACTGGCCTCCTCCCCCTCCTCCTCCTCCTCTTCCTCCTCCCCCCCCTCCTCCTCCCCCTCCTCCTCCCCCTCCTCCTCCCCCTCTTCCATATCCCACTCAATCAGCCGGCCCACAATGATCCCAGACAATGACAAACTTCAGAAGCCTTCATCTTCCATTAGACAAAGCAAGGAGAACCGGTTATCGTACTCCTCCTCCTCCTCCTCCTCTTGCAGCCAGCCATCCTCTGCCAGGATCTCCTCCTCCAGCTTTCTACCCCCCTCACAGTCTACCTCAGACGTCCACTCAGATGTTCCGATCATTCATCGTTCATCATCATCTTTGTCCTCAGCGGCTACCATTGCTGCTGGTGGTTTAGATGATGACCATAGTCCAACAAGGTAATGTAGCATTCTGACAGTGAGCAAGACAAGTTGTATATTTATTTATTTTATTTAGTGAATTATTAAGTTCTAATTGTAATTATCCTAAATCTTTGGAATAGAACATTTCTAATCTGCTTGTCTGTTTGTTTTCCCCAGCAAAGTGGCTTATAATTCAGCTTCTTCATCAGAAACCTGTTCTGCTCGGAGCATCCAACCTGCTGCCAGTGAAAGACAGCACCTCCCTTCTCCTCACAAAACCACAAAGACGCATTCTGTTGCATCTGGACAATCTGCTTCCTTCTTAGCACATCATGGCAGCCCAGCGGCCTTATCCACAGCGACAGACCGCCCCGAGAGCACCAGTGGGACATCTGCTGCTCCAGAGCATGTTGGCATAAGTGAGGATGAATCCAAGAATCGACCACAGAAAAACGGGCCGTCGGCAGAGATGGAAGGAAGAACGGCCGTCAAGCCCAGTTCTAGTAGCAGCAATGGACAATATTCCCGAGACAGAGACAGGCTGCACTCTGACTGGACAAACCACAGGGACCGGAGCCCAGATCAGGAGATTGACGGTGATCGGCACCGGCACAGACGGGACAACAGAGATCACTGGCACAATCATCACTTTCACAGTGATCATTTGTCTCCTCACGATCGACATTACAGAGACTGGAACTCTGAGTGTCGCTATGAGCGAACTGTCCACCACCCCAGGGAGACCTACCGCGACAGGTCCTCTCACCATTACCACCGCCAACGATCCAGAGATGATACGGACTTTGAGCAGAGGGGGTACCGACACTCCAACTCTGAAGAGATTCGTAGTCGGTGGAGGTGTCCGCAGGAGAGTAGGGAATTCCGGGTAACCGGGGAAAAGAGCCACAGCAGGGAGAGGAACTCTTACCCTTCAAAAGAGGAGACTTCATTTCCTGCCACAGTGTCAGATACATCGGCGATGTACAAAGGCTCGCCGCATCAGCATCCTCGCTCCATGTCGAGATCAGCTCCAAAGCGCAAGAGGGCAGCTGATAATAATAATGAGAAAAATAAGTCAAAGGACAAAGACCAAGACAGAGAGAGCGGGTGAGCGATACTATTGATCCATCTTTACAATTAGAAAAATGCTGACCATTCTGTGATCAGCTTCTCAAATGTAAAGTTTGCTGCTTTTCTTTATCATATATGTGACCTTCTTATTTTTGAGTTTTGGCCTTTCAGTCAAGAAAGCAAGACATTTGAAGATGTCGCCTCAGACTCTGTTGTTGCAATGGCACTTTTTCTTGATATTTTTTAATAAATGTTTCACATGGTTAATCAATAATTAAAGTCCTTCTGACAAAGCCTTAGATCTCAGTTAATTGTGGATAAAGACTAATCATGTGTTTTCCACTTTATCCTAGAAATGCTGACGTGGATTCAGATTTAATGGATGAAATGAAAAAGGAGAAGAAAAGCAGGCGCATGGAACTTGAAAGCCGCAAGCGGAAGTTCTGTCATATCGAGGACAGTACATGCATATATGGTTTACCACCAGACAAAGGCCGCCACTGCTTCTCCAGTGGCATCAAACACTAACTCTGTGAGTGGGCTTCCTTTTTACTGATCATCACTGTTTGCTCTATTACTGTCAACGCTAATAAACTGTGTCCCTTCTCGATACCGATTCCAATACCTGGACTTTTGGTATTGGCTGATAAAGAGAACCGATCTGATACCATGGCATTTCTACAAATATATGTATTTTAATTTCTGATTGATTGCTTTCATTGTAGTATGTCCTGGCTCAGGTTAAAGACTGTATATACATATATATAGATAAATACTGAGACTGAAAATGACCAACTACATAAAAAAAATTTCTACGGGAACCTTTAACAGTCGTAATTGAAAAAGAACACAAATAAATAATAATCTGTTCTTTTTCATTTCAGGCACATATATTTTAACAGCAAATGAATGACATCAACGACCTTTTGACATGGTGCTTCTTCTTCGTTGGGAATAATTTGTATATTTACCAAGAGTTAAGTGTTATGAAATATTCCCGAAAGTCTTTCTTTAAGGCGTTAACTATTTGCTGTAATTCTCTTTAACTATTGGTAAAAACGGTCACCTTGTTGAACATTTATGATGAAAATATGAATATATACTCGTATAAACACAAACAAAGCTTGGAGCTTAAAACATCTCAACTTGTGGGAACAAGGCTTCTGACTGAAACCTCCACTTTAACCCTTTTTTTCTCAGTTTTTTATTTTACCGTTTCCATTTTTGCTCTGAAGCCTAAGATTATCTCCGTAACATATTTTACTTTTTTCACAAGATGAGGAGTTTGTCTCGCCTTTCTCACAACTCTCTAACTAGCTATTTTTTTAAATGTTCAGAAAGAAAGCATCAAAAATGTATCACCACTGTGGACCATGTGTGTTTGCTTTTTAATGAAAAATAAAGTTTGTGTCTTCTAGCATCAGAAAAGAATACTGTGAATAAAAATTTGAACTGTACTTTCAGTTATTTTATATGCACAAAATTAGCAGTAGATATTTTGATTGTTTTGCTTTCGTTTTTAGAACAACACTTGTTAGATTTGACAATATTCTTTGGAGTATGGATTGATTTTTTTTTTTTTTCGTTTACTTTAGTTATGTTTTGTTTTTCAACTTTGGTCAGACCTGAACACAGGCATATTCGTCTCTCTCTGAACTTATTGAGCAAAGTGTTTTTAAAGTACTCTGAAGTATCCAGAAAATACCTACTTGAAGCTAAACACCAAAGCCTGACATTGGAAGTGATTTCACCCCGGAAACCTGTTCTTCACTCACTCCACTTGCTGGGCTATAAATATCTCAACATCTTGCTATTTATGTTATCCACACAAAAAGGAAAAGAAAGAATGCAGCCACACATCCGAAGCTTTATTGATTATTATTTCAAACAGTGAGGGTACGATGAGTGTGATGGGTCCCTATTGATTCATTGGATAAGGTTTCTTATATGTTACTATGACGATTCATATTAGTTTTCACTCTATACTTTATGGGGACATCAAACACAACCGTGTGCTTTTAACTGTACTTAACGACATAATGTGACAATTGTGAAGCTGAAAATTGCGGAGTCATCATAGATGCTGTCAAACAACTAATCAGCAGGTTTTAGGTATATGCATGCAGGAGTAATATTATGAGAATAAAGTTGTAATATGAAAAAAATCATAATATTAGGCAACAATTGAATTTACAGAGGGAATTTCAGAGGATCAGCCTGTCGCCTGCATTAAAATGAGAAATGATGAGCATCAGAAATAACGCTAATAATTTGGCTCATGAGGACCACATTACCATTTTTGTCAGGACTTTGACAAGATTGTGCAAGGAGCTGAATTTATGTGAAGAAAGAACCACACACATTAGGAGGTGTTGCCTCTTTTTAGGGGCAGGAGTTGTTTTCTAGTGGTTGTCTGCAGAGCTATTGTGGTTCAATATTCAAAGAGTTTTCATAGTTTCTCAAGAAACAATGAGAAAGAGTTGAACGACTTCACAAAATCTCAGACTTTATTTACTTCATTATGTCCCTAAAACTCCTGATTTATTATATATATATTGAGCAACATTAGCATTTTTGTGTGTGTCTGGCCACCGAACAAAGATAAGGTTCTGTCCATCAGTTAGCATAAGGGGTCTGTCCGAACTTTATTGCTTCCAAAAAACCCTAGAAAGCTAGAAAGTCTTTCCTTCTCACATTCCACCTTAAAACTATGATATGACCTGAACTATATGAACTGAACTTTGAACTAGTTCATGAGAGGTGTGAACTTGCACAACACTGGTAACTATTTGCTAGTTTGTTATATTTCTTAACTTCTGGGCTTTGGGTAGAAACAGTAGTAATTCAGATATCTTATGGAATATTATCATATAATCTTTTCAGGTTGTGTATGAGACAAATCACAGTGTTGTTTTAGTTACTAAGTTCGACAGACTTATTTTATTGCTCTTAATCCGAAGAGTTGAACATATTTTGATTTATCTCAGCATCATTATCCAACTAGAGAATAATCTACCTGGAGTGTGACAAGTTATTCTTTACCTCGTAAGCAGCAGTTGACAAAAATATAATCAACTCAAAAGGTCAATTACTCTCTTGTTCTTGAGGTTTTGACAGTAAGCCTGTAAGTAAAGGTTTCATTTTACTTGTATAAAGTGCTTAGGTAAAGCCATATCCAGAAGTGTTTCGCCCTGATGGATTTGTGTTATTCAGACAGGAATAACAAGGTAGAGGAGGAGACAGAACTGAAAGATTCTAGTGATGACTCATGTCCAGAAATCAATCACAAATAAGGTCAAATGTATTTTATTTCTTTAAATATAAAACCCCCTTTAGCCAGAGTGTACAGTTCACAATTTTTAAACAGGGTGTTTTGATAATAATGGTGAATATGTCTCCCTTTTACAGATGATCACAGAAACCCTCTACAAGTAGAGTAGGGAGGAAAAATAAAATAGTTGATTTGGTTGTCCATGAGGGAAGTCTGATGAAATAATGTATGATGATGATGGCCGGTTTATGAGACACAACTGCTGCTTTCTTTTTACAAACTGGTTTAGAAATGAACAAAAGGAAAATACTAAATAAAATACACAGAACTAAAACTGGTGAACATATTCCCCTTTGGCATCAACTGGAACTAACAGACAAGTGATGTTGACCTGAAGACCACTCATCTAATAAACAGCATATTGCTTTGAGAGAAGAAAATGCAATGTGCGAAATATCAAACCCAGAACAGGACACCGCTGAAAATTTGATGTGATATCCTGAATACGCGCCTGTCAATCAGCTACTGATTCTGTGAAGTTTAAAAACCTCAATGTGAAAAGAAACTACAGGTGTCCACTTCATCAGAAAACTGTTGACTTTTATACCTTCAGTGCTATGCACGCTCCACCATACATGTGGTGATGGTGCTGCTGGTTGTTTCAGTAAGTCTTAGGAAAAAAGAAAGTTTTAGAAAAGTTAATTTCCCTGGCTTTCCTTGAGCTATTATCAACGTAGGCCAAAAAGGCTTTGGGGTTATAAAGTGGGAGTTTAGCCTGGACACAAAATCTTAATTTATTCTGTTTTCCAGAATCCAAGCTCAGGGTATAACCCTATTGTCATGGCAGCCTACCAGCAAAACCCACAATGCATCTGGGGGTCCTAACACGAGCTTTACAGAGTTTATGTACCCTAGAAATGAAGCCAAGTTACTGTTATGTTCTCTTTTACCGTATAACCTTTGAATTTAAAACGTCATTCACAACAGTGAAATCAAATCCACCAACTGTTCTCCACTCATGACAGTGGAAATGCTGCCAACATTTGGCGCAGCATGATTAAAAAAAATAAACAGGAAAAATAAAAGACAATTTCAATGTAAGCTTCCTAAATACAAACACCAAGTGCTAAAATAATCAGCTAAAATGATACGTTTTCAACAAGGTTATTGTGTATGTGTACAAATAATCGAGAAAACATTACCGGTACAGTTTTAACTGTACGCATGATACAGTCGTCTACAACACGGACACACCAAAGGCCGTCTCACGCGTTAGAGAGGATTCTCAGAATGTTCTCTCTCATCCAAACACAGAAACTTCAGTGGCTCCTACAAAATGCATATTAAGTAGGTTCAACTTGCACCATCCAGTCCTCACAGTCCTGCTTGTGTAGCGGTCGGTGATTCACTTTCATATTGTTCATATTTGGTTCAGTTCAAGTTCCAAAAACTTGTTTACCTTGTAACTTGTATACTGGTATGCTTCAGGTCAGATCCTCCACTGACCAGTTCGCCCACCTATCTAAGCACCATAGGGTTGGTAATGTTCATTGAAGAAGAGAAGAAATAAAAAAAACATGACCATCATTGTTCAATCAATCCAGCCTGCATCAGTCCGTTAGCGCGCTTTTTGTCCTCTTGCCCTGCTTCCCCCCACTGGAGGTGACAGCTATACCGTTGCAGGCTCCTGCTGATACCAGAGTCAGGTCCGCCTCCTCCTCCGCCGTGTCGGGGAGGTCTTCCTGGATCTGCCGCAGTTGGGCCATGGCACGGTCGATAGTGGCGGTGCTCACCAGGTTGAAGTCATGCATGCTGACTAGATGCAGGAGGAAGTTGCGGCAGAGGTTGCGGCGAATGATGTGAGCACCGCGTTTTTCAACGAAGGCCTTGATCGCCTGGTTCATCTGGTTGTCTGCTATGAAACTGCAGGGGAAATAAGGGGACAGGACAAATTTTGTATATGTGGCTTAATTCACTTTGAGACAATTTGTAAATGTTCTTGATTTGGATTTTTTTTAGTTAAGTAATAAGGTACTACAGCATGTACAGAGTAAAATAATGCATTTTTTTTTAACATCGACTCTTAGTTGTCGTTAACATGTAAAGGACCAAGAATTACAGCACTTTAAATAAATAATTGATAACAGTTCAACAAATTCTCTTCATCATTTAGATACAAGCATAATAAATACACACAATTATTATTTTTGGTGAAATAAAAAACTTTGACTGACTTTGAAACCACGTACCCGTGCTTCATGACATGAAGGTTCCACAGCTTCATCACCTCCTTCTCTCCTTCATTCACATCCGTGAACTCATCCAGTTGCTGTAGAAAAAAAAAAAAAGAAGAAAAAATACCTTTATATTAAACATTTAGCAGCTTGATACAATATGATCTCAGCCAGTGTTGCAACACAGAATTAAAGAAGCATTTTCTGTTTGTCCTGATGGTGAAACTAAAGGTGATAGAGACTTGTTGGCAGGTTTGGTAAATCAATACTTAAACAAAAATGTTATGTAAGGGCGTAGGAGAAAGCTGAGGTAGAGTTCAGTGTGGGAAATAGTTTTTGCTTCCAGCATCTGAAGTTATTTATTTATGCGGAACAGGAGTGACCCAAGTGCTTGGACTCTTTTTTTGCAACGGGGATCCGATATCAAAATCAAGGCAACAAAGTTTTTATTTTTCCCGCTACTCTTACATTTTTTTTCTGCAGGATCTTCAGAACCAGTTGCACACAATAGTATTTAGTATTCCATCTGTCTTATTAATCACCCACTAATCATTTAAAATTCAAACCACCATTTCCCTGTTCGATGTCTCCACTTGTCTCTTTAGTAACTACATCAGCTGCTGCTGCATTGATACAGAGATTTCCTCTTTGGCAACTTTCTAGACCTGTAAGGGAGACTCCATGAATTGAGCTTTTTATTCTCCATTTCTATTCAACAATGAAACCAGCCACAATGAGTTAAGTAATTGCTTCTCACTGTGGCAGTCTTCTCTCTGAGCCACTCTGGATCTCTCTCATCCTCGCTGTCCACCTCCATCTCCTGGGGCCGCAGGGGCATGCAGCTGTCACTGTGGAAGTAGAGGCGGTTGTGTCCGCTGACGTAGGTCCTCTGCTGCTCCAACTCTCCGTCCTCGGTTTCAAGGAACTCTGACAGACTTGGTTTGGTCCTGGTGGGCCTAGAGGAAGTAGAGACAACATATCCTACATATTATAACAGAAACACGTTTCACTGGAATTCAAATCTTTATATTTTAACATTTTTTAAATAAATATTACATACGCCCTACACTCCATCAACCCACAATCCTCAGATACAGTTCTGGTCGTCATCCCTTGAACCAGCCTGAGATCCTGTGGTGACAGGCCATTCAGTGTGGCAGCCCCTGTGGCTCTACTACGAAGCAACTCCAACGTACCCCGGATACCTTTTCATAATCAGGCTTGAGATAACTCCGGGCCACGAGATATGACGCTTCTCTTTACTAACAAGACCTGTCGAACAGAACTGAAGAAGGTTCTTGGATAAGAGATGAAAAGACTCAATCTATTCAGGGTCCCTAAACACATCTTAAAAGTTAAATCAGCTGATAAACAATTAATCACCACAGACTGAATGAAAAGCCTATTAAAAAGGTAATTACATTTTCTGACAGGCAGCATCTTTGAACGTGAACAATGCTGTTGTACAAAGGAACCATGTTTACCTGCAGACCAGTACGTGAGTGACAGCTGTCCTCTTGACCGGGCCGTTGCGGCTGAAAGCAAAGCCTGGCTGGCTGTGGATGTCCTGAGGGTTGCCAACATATGAGCCGTCATAGCACTCATTGATAGACACGTCTATCCTTGCTCCTTTGGGGTCAGGCTGCGGGGGGAAAAAGATAAATACAATTTTACAGGATATTAGATTCAGCTTAAACAAAGAGGTCCTGCTTCTGCTCAACCTGGCACTGGATGTCAATGTTAAATGTGAGATTTCTCAGAGGGAAAGCGATGACATTCTTTGAATTTAAGTGTCTGTTCAGACAGAGGAGTAAGAGGTGCTCCCTGGATGCTGTCAGAGGGTGAGGTAGGGAAGGAGATTAATAGCGAATGAGTAGAAACTTGGATAGGAAGGAAAAGACAACATTTCCAAAACCAAAAACATAACTTTCCCTTTTTGGTTTGACAGATTATTTTAGCTGCATCCCATAAAAGTTTGAACTCTTCAACCTCTTCTCTTTGCAGTGTGGAACAAAACATGACCACACTGCAGTTCTGCCCAAAAGGCCTGACACAAGTTAACAAACCTTTTTTCCCCAAGCAAGGCCCTCACTCGGCTCACTAAGCTCACTTTAAAAAGGTATAGTGACCGTGTAAGCATTTCAATTTGTATCTAAAGTTACAAAATAAGTGATATTATTTACTCCCTTCTACTACAGAATTTTGTACCAACTCTTTAAACATATTGCCATTAATTTGTTGACATTCTGAGTCAATTGCAATTTTCCTTCATCACAATTTTTTGGGTATATTTAAGTTAAAAGATAGTTGACCAAGGAGCTCCAACCAGTGAACACCATTAAACTGTACAGGGAGCAGAGGCAACAACCATCCATGTCCCCAAAATAACTCACAATCAACTGGTAAGACCATGGTAAAACAAACATTCCATTCCTGTATAGAGTCATGTAATACAGAGCGAAATATAATAGCAAGTCGAGGGCCAATAATAATTTTCCTCAACAAAGACGAACAAAATGCACTCAAGAGTCATGAGGACAACACACAGCATATCAAAAAAATATCAAAAGCCTTGCGTACAAATTCCAAACGCTCTTCAAGCTCTGCTAGAAAAACAGACACACACACAGTGTCCCTTACCACGTAGTTGAAGATGAAGCGGGAGTGGGAGAGTTTGAGGTGTTTGAGCAGGCTGTAGAGCTTGCTGCAGTTGAGCGTACACCAGGGACAGTGCAGATCGTCTCTCGCCTCAGTCTGCTGCCGTGTGTTGTTGTTGTACAGGAACTGAGCGAGAACAGATCACATTAGTAACTGCATTAGTAACTGTGCAATAACCTATAGTCTGTGAATGAAGGGGTGATTCTGACAGTGCTATAATCGTATTCAAGTTACTGTCCCATCTGGAAACTAAACCCTCACAGGGTCAAAACTGTTCATAATGTTAGCTACGATTCATTTACTATATCAAAATCCGAATGAAAAATATATAAAACAGTTCTAATTCATCTGCGACATCCGCCCCCTCACCAAAGGCTTGTTGTAAACCAGTGTCCCAGTCCCATCATGTATCCCTTACTATTGCGTGGTGTACCTGATAAAATATACGTAGCTTCTGCCGCGGATCACACTGGACCTGCTCTTTCCTCGTCTGAATGTCTGTGCTGACTGACTCTTTCACTGCTGATGGAAACAGATGACAGAAGTTATTCAATGAAGATTCACAAAATAACAAATCATTTTTGGATTGGATGCATTCAACATTTATGAAATGTTATTGCATTGTTTTCCAATAACATCAAGTACTTTTCAGACGTAGCATCTATCAGATGCTGGCTTCATTTACCCGATACATTGATGAGGTTTTTTTTGCATTAAAAGTGTAGGTGATGTACATGATATGTAAATGTTCACACATAACAGAAAATTTGTAATAGGGCTGCAATGATTGTGAATTATTTGGCAAATGGAACAAAGAAATGCAGACAGACTGATAGGATTTTTGGGGGCCGTTGTCAATACTGGGATTAGGAAGTATTAGATATCCTTTATCAGCCATATGTTCCGATCAACTTTATTTGTCCTAGGAGGGCAATTCTAAAAGGTTTTACAAACATGTTATCAAACTTTTATGGGAAATTTAGTATACAAGTTTATTGGTCAGCCTCTTCAAGGGGAGCATGAAAACCTTATTCAATTCCCACCACAATCACACTACTGCTGATGTGCTATTTATTTGCTGCAATATGATAACATGAGTAACAGGAAAAGCGTTCACAGAGCTCACATGTTGCCTCAGAGACGAATTTTAAATCTTCTTTTGCAGTTAAGTGGTTAAAAGGGTTCATTAAGGACCATCATTGGAGCTGAAGAAAGGCTTGACGCTCACATTTATTAGACATAGAATTCTGCTGGCCATTTCATACAGCCTGGAGAGAGTTAAAAAGAGAACAATGTGTTATGGTGGTAACATGCTGTATGAAGCCTTTTGTTGGAAATTCATAAATAGTAATAGAAAAGTATACAAAAGAGAGGAATCTTTTTTCTAACATGACATTTATGAAGTGAAGCACATGTCTGAGGGGAATTCAGTTATGACTCAGAGTACACTTTCACATTCAGTCACAAATAGACTGCTCCACACAAATATCAGAGTGGGCAAAAAACCACGAGTCATTCAGCTTACCTCAAATTCGGCATTACCTAAATCTTTGTTTCTGTTGTTTAGTGTTCACTTTAAAAAAGTTTTAAAATAAATGTAATAAAGCAGAAGGTGGAATGGTAAACTTGTTATGCCCTCCCAACATTAACCATCATTTAAAATCATGTTTTCTGCCTCCTGCTCACGAATTAAATTAAAACTTAAATTGAACTAAAAAGGATTTTGTAAAAACAAATGGTACCCCTCACGATAATTGATAGAAATCCTCTTAATAACTGCAGATTTCTCAAAAAGGGTTAGGGTTAGAAAGAATATTCAGAAAATGATATGGTGTATATTATTCTTTACTTACTCATGAGTGCAGCTCGGTGATTGCTGGTCCGGGTCTCCATGGGGGTGGAGCTGTC
Organism: Platichthys flesus; assembly: GCF_949316205.1. Lineage (NCBI taxonomy): Eukaryota > Metazoa > Chordata > Actinopteri > Pleuronectiformes > Pleuronectidae > Platichthys > Platichthys flesus. The sequence goes on from NC_084949.1 coordinate 14,069,789, forward strand.
CGAGTTGCGGGTAGCGAGGGGTTTTGCGACAGGGGCAGTGGACTTTCCACAGGCCTCCCCTGTCCAACGCAGAGTGAACTGCAATGTGGGTCCCTGAGAAAATGTCTCAAATGGTGGCAGTTTCTGTGGGACAGTAATACAGTGGAATGGTCAGTGAAATGAGGTTAAGGAAAATCATACAGATTCCTTATAGACCTATATGTCTAACCTTGCCATCAAGAATGGTTTCCCATGTGGCCTGCTTTTTGCTCACAGGGCTGTCCTCCATCCCCTGCATCGACACCTCATACTCCCCATCCAGCAGCTGCAATCTCCTGCAGAGGACAAACCACAGTCCATTGATCAGAATAAATAGTCAAAGGAGCAGCAGAGAACAACTACATATAAAATCACAAAACCTTACCTATTCTTATCAAAGACCGTCATCTGTGCAACATATGTCTCTGTGGTCTCTCCATCTTCTCTATGAGATGAAGTTCTTTTCTTTCTACTAGGAGTATCCGTTACATCTGTGCACAGAAAAGCAAGATTATTAAGCATAGTAAAAACACGGTAAGAAAATGCATTATTCTACCAGCCACAATTTCAGAGACATCCAACATATTATTTCAGATGACGCTCACAGAGAAAGACCAGTTTAGTGGACAAGTTCTGCTCCCCAATTGTCTCTCTCTTGGTGCATCCCATTTGATCCCACCAGTTCAAAGGCTACTTTGTCAAAAACAATAACACTGAAGACTTTGATGTGGACTTCATACCAATGTTTTCGTTGGCTTCTCCATTGACCAGACCATTAGTCTCCCTCCTCCCCGTGCACGACACCCTGAACAGGAGTGAATAGGACTTCACCATGTGGCTGTTGCTGGGCTCAAACTCGTTGCTGGAAACCAGCAAGGACGGGTAGGAGCCAGGCTTGGTTTGGTTACTGTCAGGATTCAAAGGCACCTGTTTTTTACCTTTAGGCACTTGTTTTATTGGACAGCTGACATCCTGAAAGCATAACCAGAGGTAAGTAACAGACGATTAAATGAATGTCTTCTAGAATGATATGTTACTATACCTTGCGTTTTTTATGGCAGACTTTGACAAGTAGCACCTCTAGGGACACAGAATTCTGTTCATTTTCTGAAACCTGAGATGGCTTTTCTGGGTTGGAAAGAAGAGGTTGGCGTCAATCATTTTGTCAACATTGCTGCTGAGGAAAGAAAAGCCTGTCTCTACACAAATGTTTAGCATGCAGGTGATTACTCTCAATAACTGGTTATTGCATTAATACCTGATGAGGAATGCCAAAATATGACTATCGGAAAAATAATGTCAGCTGGTTTTCTATGCATTCGTTTCTCTTTTCAAAGATCTACTCAACACAAGCATCTAATGAGGAGTGAACTCTGCTTACCATCCTTATGGAAGAACCCAGTGAAGGTTAACTGTAAATGTGAAGACAAGCTAAAAGAGCCAAAAGGAAAGTGCACAGGTGAGATTGGGCTTTATTAAGCAAATATAAAATCAATGGTTGAATAAAGGAAATCTGAACAGCACTTATAATCCAAACATTGAAGTTGTAGTACTTAGCATGTGTTTAAGAGAAATAAATAGTTTCACTGGTATTTTTATTGTAAAAGCTATCCAGTAATAAAATGGCATAACATCTACTTTTGCTGATCTGTTACCTTGGAGAATCCTGCTCTCCCTTCATCTTCTCCACTATCTGCAACATGTCATCCACTTTGAATGTTTTCCTGGATGGAAGGATTAGAAAATAAAAGCATGCAAAACTCAAAACTTGTTTTGAGTTTTGTTTTGAGCATTCCTATCCATGGATCCTATCCATATAGGTCAGCTAAAAACTCACCTCTTGGCATTTGTTCGACCGTTTCTGTGAGCCATGAAGGTGAGCGTCCTGTGCAAAAATATGGGCTAAAAGGGGTGAAAGAGAAACAATTTAATAAATACTTTAAAGTGTTGGTTGCTAAATCGACACAGAGAATAGATATTTGAATATAAGACTTACTGCAATCAAGTTCCTTGTGCGGAGGAATCTGTATATCTGTGTGGGTTCTGAAAATAGAAAACAGGTGATATGACATTTAAATTTAAAATACAAAAACATAACTGTCCATCCAAATCTCTCTTCATGCAATTTCTCAGAGACATGAGCAAACTACAGGGATAAAATACGATACTGTACAATAACACGTGAATACTAACACAAGAAATAATTATTCTATCAAAATAATAATAACTCCTTTATTTCATTTGAGAAATTAAGCCAAAAGTTTAAATGCACATGACAACACAGAGCGTGTTAACAGGTGGCCAAACAAACACCAAACCTGACAATCTAGGCAGGTAATTTACAGCACTTATCTCTTCATTGGGCCCTTCAGTCTGATCACGTCTATATAAATACAGTTACAGTGATGGACCTTTCGTCATAACAGAAACTGGAGAGCCAGTTAAACTGGGGAGGCCTCTCTTCCAAAACCAGAGATTGAAAACAAAATAAGTGCCAGGAAAGTTCAGTGAGTGTCTAAAGGCTCAGTGACAGCCCGGAGAAGCTGGTCACACCTTACCGAAACAGAAAAGTTAGGTAACAAAGTATTGGGGTGAACTCTCACTTTCAAAGGCCTGTAGGAAGAGCTCCCGGTCGGCCTGTATCTGCTCCATCTTCGGCTTCTTCACAGAATTCATCATCGCTGATGAGGCGGGGTACACGGCGCCGTTAGCTTTGCAACTCGCCCCACTCATAATAGGACCTGAGCTCTGCATGTGAGACAACACACGATCACACACAGGGGACACAACAAAACACAACAAGTTAGCTTAGCAAACACTCGCGTTAGCTGTCGAGCTAGCTCGCTCAGCTAAAAGCACAATGCTAACATGCTAGCGACCCTGGTATTTCAGCTTAGTATCCATTTGTCAAATTTAACAAACGATTATAAAACTTTTTAAAGATGACATGTAGTAAATATGGGACACAAATAAATGAAACGCACCCTGGCTGATGGCATTAATTTGTTAGCCTCGCTGCCTCCAGCACAAGCCTGGCAGACTCAACAGCACGAACCCATGAAGATGAAGAAGGAGGCGACGAGACGCTGCTCACTTAGCTAGCACAGCTAGCATGGTTCACCCGAAAACAAACCTCCGTGCGCCCGAGGCCCCCTCGCATTCAGCTGTCCCGGACACCGCCGGATGTCAGCGGGGCTTTGAGTCTTTTTGGATCAATTTGTGGATTCTTTATCTGTTATTTATTGTCGAAGTGGCTTCCTTCAATTTGTACTGAACAACAGAGCTGTAGTCTGCTGTTGACCAATTGGAGACGTGCTTAGAGAATGCGGTGTTGTGATTGGCCCCTCAGCTGCGGAGATGACACAACCCGCTCTTGCTTTCTGCGATTTTGCGGGAAATCGAGTTTATTAGTGTTCACATCGAGAGGAGTCTTCAGATCAATCTGTTTTGCACAGGCACAGTCCTGGTGTGAACACAATCCATGTATCTCTCATCTTCATCAGAGTCTATCTGATGAAGATGGACCTTTACATGTATGTGATCACTAATAAATACAGCTGAGCTGCAACACACAGTTAAGAACTGAGAAGTGTGTGTGATTCTCCCTCTGTGACCCAGTGATTTTTAGAAAGCATATATATTAATATAAAATAACACTTTTTTTATTTAATTTATATCTAACTTTGTTGTTGCTGTATCCACTTGAGAAGCACTTTGTGACTTTGTTAAGAAAGAATGCTGTACAAATAAATCATATAATAATATTTTGTTGTCCTATTCTTTGTATCATATTTATACTTAATTCAATATGTTCAGCTAAAGCATATCATTTAAATGAATTGTTCGTTACCTTACCTCACTATTATTTATGTGAAGTGGTTGTATTTAAGCAACTTTACATAGTTTGTAGTTTTATCTTTAAGTGTATCATAGTTTATGATCTACTTCTGCAAAGTAATTATCTGGAAAGTAACTACGGTTGTATAAATGTAGTACAGTGAAAAAAAGTCAGTCTGAAATGTCGTAGATAGAAAAATGAACAAGAGTAAAATGGAAATACTCTTGAAGTGCAGTACTTTCCGCCTCTGACATGAACATACTGCAGTGGGACCTGCTAATGGTCAACTTTATAAAAATAGTTTTTAACTCAAGATGAAACAATCTGTCCCTATAAATTCTTCAAATATATTTCCACAGCAGTGAAGTTATTTCCCATAACTGGGAATTGAGTTCAATTAGGAAACTAACTAACTATGTAACAGTTACAGATAATAATTTCATTAAATATAATCATTTATTATCCCAATGCAGGGACATTTGCAGTGTTACTATAGCAAAGGGGCATCATAACAATAAAGGCCGTTAGAACATTAATAAAGTTATAAATAAGAAAAATAGAATGAACACAAGAAATATAATAGATTATGATACTATATATGTAATATAATTAGAGTGTAAACAACCAACATGTTTGTCTAACAGTGTTTTACAAACAGAGGAAGAGCATGAACTTCCTGGAGAATTTAATTATTTGCATAGTTGTGAGGACATTCATGGTCATATTACAACCCTTACACTAAAACCAAACCTCAAACCTTACTCTAAAACCTTATCTCAACCTTCAAAAAAAACATTAAAAAATATAAGTAGTAAAGTAGAAAATACAATGGTTTTCACATAAATGTGTATTAAAAGCAGCATAGAATGACACAGAAACACACACACACACACAATCATTTGTCCATCTTCTTCCTGTGCTTAGTTTCTCATGTGTATGAGCAGGTAATCCAATCCTCAATGTTGATGTAAGGGCGTGTGGCCTAGGGGATAGAGTGGTCATTCTTCAACAAGAAGGTCAGGGGCTCAATCCCCACTCTACCCCATCTGCACGTAGAAGTGTCCTTGGCAAGATACTGAACCTGTGGCTAAAATAAGGAAAACATTTTTTTTTTCATTGAAAAAATGAATTAAATTAAATTAAATTAATACCGCACAGTCACTTCTGTGCACGAGGTCAATAAATAAATAGCAGAAAATAAATGAAAAGTACATTTTCACCACTTTCCAATTTTCTGCTAATTTTGGTAAGAACTTAACCATGTTAAAGCAACAAAAAGCCAATTCATTTGTTTTAAAAATGGGCCATTTGGTCCGCAAACAGTAGTCACACACACAACCCATACACTTCTTAACAATACATAAAAAGAGCGTTAAACAGTCCTTTGTTAAAATACTAAAATATATGTGTGCCATACACCAGGACTACAGCTGGTTTAAAAGACCAACTGCTGAGGGAAAAATTATGTTAAAGATGACAGAATTGAAGCACGACCACACATTACAATATTTAAACTAGGAAAATGGATCCACGATCTCTGATTCGCAATCCACCGTCGTATGGTCCATGATCACATTATATAATCATTAGTGTAATTGGTGCGTCTCCCCACATGTGAACTACTTTGTTTTCAGTGATTTGCAAATCATTTCTCCTTTAAATGTCTCCTTTTATTGGATCAACCATCCACAACCCAGATATATTCAGTTAATCATAGTTTAAAATTTTTAAAACTGGTACCTTTACGTTTTTTGCACTTTAAACCGAGTATGATCCTAAATGTGTCCGCACAACCAGAGTAGTAGACGCGCACTCGGCTCGTGTTTCCCTACGGTAACCATTAGCAGACGGAACCGGAAATTCCTGAAATAATAACTTCCACCCATGTGTGGAGCCGAGGAGCAGCCTGGTCGCCTCAGATCTTCTGTCCCAGAGTAAAGTTGGAGTTCCCGACATTTTTTAACATCGTGAAGTAACGTGTCAAAGTTAAAACCGTGACAAGATGGCGGAGGTGGTTCAGCAGCGGATCGAGGAGCGGATCCCGGAGCTCGAGCAGTTGGAGAGAGTGGGACTCTTCACCCAGAAGGAAGTCAGGTAACACACCACCCACCGGGGGCTTCACACACAGTCCACTAACACAACACTGACACACTTCTAACAAACACATCCACCTCCAACAAGACAGTTTCACATCGATGGATATATGTTTTAATTATGAATGTGTGTTATATGGAAGGTCTGTCACATTATATAGTGCCAGATCTGAATTAAGGATCAGAATCATAGACTGTATACAGTATGATCACTATACAGCGGATATAATTGTCATTAATTAAAACAGATATATAAAGAAAATAACTTAAAGAGATACCAATATGTTAAATATCTTCAAATGAATTCTCCACAACTATAAATCTCATCTGACACTTGTATAAACTAACTTGTAGACTTTGTGGAGTCAGTAACTCAGGGTGATTTTCTGCCTCAAGTCTAAAATCCCACCTCTCCATCTTTGTCTGTATTTGTAGATACTTAGAAAGTCCAATTTGAACAGAGTGACAATGGCATGTTTTCCACATTAGGGCTTAATGGCCTTTAATAAAAGAAAAAGCAAATATAAATTCTATGTTGAACATACTCCATAGAACTAATGTCCAAATAAGTATTTGTATTTCTATGCAGTTCAGTGTCTCCAGTGTGTTTCTTTCACCTAACATCTGTTCCCATGACGTATGTAATGCAAAGTTGATCACCATGTTACTGTTACTTTTCTAGATCCATAATCAAGAGAGTGACGGCCATGGAATACAAGCTCCACAGGTTGATCATAAAGAAAGAAGACTTCATCGCTTACATTCAGGTACAGCGCCGTTGTCCTGCAAGTTGTTCATCCAGGATTTGAATCAGATAAATCGAGTTGGTAAAAGGTTTATTTACACATCTTTTTTTGATTACAGTATGAAATCAACATTTTGGAGCTGGTGAAGAAGAGAAGATTGGTAAGTGTGCTTCAGCGACAATGGAAATGGGATCATTGTATCACTTTATCTCCACTTCATAGTGATTAGATTCAAGTAAAGTACAGTATTAATATTTACTATATAATAGTAAACTTCACTTGTGTTATTAAGTGCACATAACAGCACAGCAGGCCCTGGCAGCCTTTTCTCTGGGGCTTTTCATTGTTAAACTGAACTTTTCATTTGCAGCACATCCGATACCAGTTCAAAAGAGAAGAGATTGAGTTCCCCATCATCCACAGGATAAACAGCATCTTCAGAAGAGCGACAAATAAGTGGAAGGTACCGTACACGCATTAATTACAAAGTAACTGTTAGTTACCATGCTGCTCTGCTCATTGATGGAGAATCAAGTTAGGACAATAAAATAAATCATCTAAATCTTACTGCTTTGGCTTTAAGGTTAAGTCAAACTGATTCTCTTTAAACCCAGGTCATAGTTTGGAAATGCATTTGAGGATCATTATTTACTAAGTACTTTTTAATGCAGCACTTAAGTAATTTTTTTTTTACTTAAACCTGTGTTTTGCCTTCTCAAAGGAAAAAATACAGATTCAATGAAATTTTACTTTGTGTAAAGTTTAAGATTTGCTCCAACCGAGTTAATAAATGAAGGTTTCAACCAAGTGAGGTGTAATGTGTTTTGTAACCAACAGGACGATGTGCAGCTCTGGTTCTCACATGTTGCTTTCTGCAAGAAATGGGTGAGTATTTCATAATTTACTGGTTCTCTTCAAACACTGTGACCTCTCATTCTAATCTCTATTGCTTCTGGGTTTCGCCCCTCAGGCCACTAAGAGCCAGATCAGCAAAGTGTTCTCGTCCATGCTCGCCATCCACTCGGACAAACCAGGTACACAAGAACTGTTTTAATTCACATTTATGGCTCCACTGCTGGTTATGGTTTTTAAATGTAGTGTATTGTCAACTTTGGGGATTCAGGAAAATACTACAAAACCAGATTGGATTAAGATGCATTTATTAAGATTAAGATTAGTGTCTCCCAAAAATATATCTAAGTAGTGTTCATGTTTCTAATTTTGACTCCTTAGCTCTGTGGATCATGGCCGCCAAGAGTGAGTTGGAGGATAGAAATTCATCTGAAAGCGCCAGACACCTGTTTCTGAGGGCCCTGCGCTTCCACCCAAACAACAAGAAGGTTTACAAGGAGGTACATGAAGCAAATTGTAGATGTTTTACATTGGAAGTGATTCAGTCTCTTGTAGTTTAAATGAGAAAATCTGTAGTTAGAAATGTGGTCCACTCGTTTTCTTGCATGAAGGTGTAAAAAAGTAAAAAGAACTGATGATCGTGGATTTTTTACATCTTTTAAATTGTCTCCTTCAACTCTTTGCTAGTACTTCCGCATGGAGCTGCTGCACTGTGAGAAACTGAGGAGGCAGAAGAAAGAGCTGGAGATAGCCGAGGTGGACCTGGTGAGTGCGTCATGACCTGAATACAAACTGTGTGAAATTCAACAAACATGTATGGTCAGAAGCTTTCGCTCTGTTATCTATTGCGATTCAGTGTTTATCTGCTCTGTCACTCCCTTCAGGGTGAATATGAGTTTTCTTCGGAAATCCTGAGCGGAAAACTGGCCGAGGTCGTGTACAAAGATGCTACAGGGAAAATCCAAGGTGAGCTTTTTAAAAGTGGCTTGGAAAGATATACCTGCTCAGAAAGTTTGAGCGTTGATAAAAAAGATAACCTTGTTTAAAGTTCCTTTTGGAAAATATTTGTTAGACAGACAGATAGATAGATAGATGTAACATGGGGCCAAGTATTGAAAACCAAAGTACCACAGAAGCACAGATTTATGCTTGGGTCAGGTGTTCTGTTTTGTATACATATTGTATGATACAAATATTTCCGGATTTACACCAGAATATTATTTTACTTTTTATTCTCAAATACACTGATTTACTGGAGAAGTTAAGTGGCGGGGAGGGTGATTGGGATGAAATTTGCAAATTACTCAACTGCTGCTAATTCTAAGCTAACCGGCTGCTGGAGCTTGAGATCTAAGCATATAATACCGATATTAGAGTGCCATTGATCTTCTCTTTTTCCCCAAAATGTAAAACTAGTACTTATACAACATCTTTGCCTGGATCTGGTCATGTTATCTCTGTGTTTCTGATGATTTCCTCCCACAGAGGCAGAGTTTGTCATCTCACTTCTGACCATCGCAGCCATCTTTGACTTCACCAAAGAGCTTCAGGAGTCCATCCTGCAAGAGTACGTTTTCTTCACTTACAAAATAGCTGTTTTTTCTCCCCTATCCCACACACACATACTCTGCACTCTTTAACTCCAATCAATATATGTTCAACATCAAGGATTAACACACCATCTTCCTTCCCCTCGTTTCCAGCTTACAGACAAACTACACAGAGGATAGCCTGACATGGGATTTCATGGCCAAGAGGGAGCTGGAGGCTCCCGGGGCAGGGGAGGAGCTGACGTCTGCCAAAGGCCGAGCGTCAGATATCAACCGCAGAGAGGAGCGCTGCTGCCAGGTCTATGAGGAGGGCCTCAAGAGCCTCCACACTGGTAGGAACAGCACTCATACAAACATACACATAGAACAAATGCAAATCGTTATTATGGCTCATTTTCCAAAAAGACTTAAGAACTTTTTAATTTACTACAGGGTCCTGTTGTTTGTTAGTGCGACAATAACCCATAAGCAGGAACAAGTCTTGATTACAGTTACAATGAGAAGAGGATTACTTTTTGTATGGAAGTATCCAAATCCCTGACTTCAATTGGACTAAACTCCCTTCCCTCAGTTTTGTGTTGCTGTCGTTTCCTTTGTGTAAAATGTTCTAACCATCTTAGGTTGGACTTTCTGATGCCAGTAGGTGCCCTCTATTAAATCACTGCTGACACCAGGTTGTGTCAGTCTAACAGACGACTGCTGTGCTTTGTGCTCTAGAGCCCATGTGGACCTGCTACGCGACCTTCTGCTTGGAAAGGCAGAAACGAAAGACCAACGTCCAAGAGCTGAAGGAAAAGGTGAGTCTTTGATTTAGCTCTGAACACGATTTGCATTGTTTTATAATATACTACATCATTTACTTTCATAGCAGGTAAATGAATCTGCTTCATTCTCACGATGTCAGTACGACTGCTCCTGAAGTTAAAAAGTGCACATCAGAAAAGTGTCAGTGTTTCTGGAGTCTGATGATCTAAGTGTAAATACTGATATTTGTTTGTGTGTTTGTTTCACAGAGGCAGGAGAGGCTGCTGGGAGTTCTGCAGCGTGCCCACGACTCCTCCCTGCTGAAGGAGGTTTATTATAAGAACTGGGTAAGATAATGTCTTCATTTAACTAGAATCTTCGGGGCCTTCAGCTCTGCAGGGTTTGGTCTTTCCTCCATTTGAAGACTACTTGTCAACATGTTTTATTACAGAAGTCCAGTTTGTTTGCAGTTCATAAGGCAACATAACTTTACTACACTTAAACAAAGGGTGTGATTAGTAAGAGGAGACGAGTGATGACATCTCAAGCTAGAGTTACTAGACCCAAGCATAGTGACAGCACAGACGTGTGGGACTCTTGGCCAGGACAAGGACCTTTTAATGCATGTACCCCCCACCTTTGATTACCAATGTATGACTTACTGTGATGAATTCTGACTTTTAAATGACTTTCTAAATTCAATGTGAATCCATATAATTCAGACAAAGACATGTTTGACTTTTTTCCACTGCGATTTGAACAGAATAAACAAAGTGTGTGTGATTGCACCTCAAGACAGAGCAACTGGTGATAATGTGTAGATCTCAGAACACTTTCCAGTAATTCCTTTTTACATGGTTGTAATCTTTCTTCATTGAACCTTTTCCTTGATGGATGATGTCCAAAGGTTGTAACAAACGCTCATTCCCCCCCCATGTGACCAGCTGCAGATCCTTCTCTCATCTGGAGATGCTGAGGGAGCAGCCAGCGTTGCCATGGCAGCCACGGAGCGCTACAGCCAGTCGGTGTTGACGTGGAGCCTGAGTCTGCAGACGCTCGCACAGCTCGGGAGCGGAGACATGGCCAGGCTATTCCAGGAAGCTCTCACTCGTGTGAATCCCAAGGTACTCGGTTCAACCACACATACACACAGGCACACGCACTCACTTTGATTTCACATCATTTGTTCAACATCACATCATGTTTGATTCGTTTCTTTGCTGATGTGTATATTGAATAACATATACATATCAGTTACATGTTTATTATGCCCCAGAATAATCGTTGGAACACTCACTCACTCACTCACTCACTCACTCACTCACTCACTCACACACACACAGAGAACTGTAAAGTGGGCCATCTTCTTGGCCTTATTTGTCTCTATTCAGGCACTTAAGCAGCCATCAGCCAACATAAACCCAGAGATTCCTTATTTGTATATTTAAAGCCAGGTTGAAGTGTTCTTTCACAATTTAAAAAAAGTACTGGAGGGTCATCATCAATAAGGCAAATTGATGATTTTCATTTTGAACCAATGTAACCCCTCCCTCTGTCAGTGCTGTACAGTTACTGACTGAAGTGTTATAGTGTGTGATTGTGAATACAACTGTCTTGCTCTGCTCCTAGAGCCTCTACAGCAGTGAGCAGAGTAGCTGGTTAGAGCTGGTCGTGGTGGGGGTTTCATAAGACTGTGAGAAGTAGCTGTGTGAGGAGGATTACGACTCGTTGCTCATTACACACATTTCTCTCAAGATCAACACTCTCTGTTCAAGTGTTGGGAAACAGTATAAACCTCAAGGAGTTCATTTGTGTCCTGTGTGTCGGACAATGAAATGTCACCATGCTGCACGATAATTAGAGATACTTAAATGAAGAAGATAAAAAATGTTCTACTTCATCTGAAGGGTTTCATGCACGTTCTAAAAACAAAGACTCTTGAAGGTAATGGAGAATGCATTGACGAAACAAATCTCCAATGATCACAGTTGTACTCCAGCTGAGCAAGATAGTGTTTAGAAATCAGCTAATAGCTCGATCTTCTCTTTCCTGCTGTGACAGGAGAGTTTACCACTGTGGCAGCTGTTGGTGCAGTGGAGCACAGCCAACCAGAGTCCCGAGGAAACCGAGGCCGTCTTTAAGGTAGCCCACCCAAGTCCTTCCCTCTCAGGTTGACTCCTATGTTTCGACAGAGTCTTCAGTGTAATGTATTTGTAATCACTGACCTCTCAGGATGGTTGTTAATGCCAGACCTGACCAGGGTCTAGCTGCTCAGTGTTCAGGCTTCCAAACTGAGAGTGTTTTTTTTCTTGACTTTTCCCAGAGAGGTCTTGTGTCTGTAGTGGCAGCTGTTGCCATGGCGATGAAGGAGTCCTACCTGGATTGGTCCTTCTCCACTGGAGGCTACAAGAAAGCAAGGAAGACCTTTACAAGGTAAACAGGAACCACATCTGCAGCACTAACTGTCCTTAATTTAAATGATATCTAACACAAAACGAACACACATTTTTAAAACCTTTTTCTTCTTCTGTAGCTTACAGGAGAACCGTCCCCTGCCCAAGACTTTTTTCACCAGGATGATTGAGATCGAGATGGAACAAGTACGTACATCAAACATTGCCACATGTGAAAACTTGTAAATTAAAAAACTTTAGATTTTAGAAATTGAACAGATTCACGATGATTAGTTAGAACTCTTCACTATATTCTTTATTTTACTCTTATCTGCCACTGACTTAAGGTTTCTATTGATTTCACTGAAAGTTTGATTTCAGTGAAATTGAAATTGAAATCATTCAGTCATTGAGTTATGAGGACTCACTGACTGGATGATTAGGATTGATGAGCCAATAATGTTGTTTGTTCTTGCAGGAGAATCCAAAAATGAACAGCCTGAGGGACTGCTACGAGAGGGCCCTGCAGGAGTTCGGCACAACAGACGACGGTGAGCCGAGTTTCAATGTCTTAAAGGAACACGAGACAGGAGGAAAAGTAGTGCTAGTCAAAACTAATTTATTCACAATATCTTGTTATTCAAGTATGAAGGACAAACTTTCCATTTGTAACAAAACTGCAACCAAAACTATTTAAATGTCTGATTTTTAGATATAAATACGTCTGAATGACTAACACTCAAGTTGTTCTTTAACACAGACAAACACAAAGGTTTAGTCTGGTATGTAGGCCAGGGAGAAGTTGGAATATGGCAAGTTGAAGAGCCTTTTGGTAAGCATTAATATTGAATCAGAACGTCCTTGTGCATTTTCAGCTCAAATCTTTTTCTGTTTTCTTTATTCAAGACCTGTGGCTACAGTACATCCAGATGGAGCTGGGACCCGGCGGGCAGCCAGAGAACTGCGGCAAGATCCACTGGAGAGCCATGAAGTTCCTGGAGGGCGACAGTGTGGAGAGATTCACTTCCAAACACACTCTCCTGCAGACTGGACACTTGTAGCCACATATGTTAAGGTCCATGTATTCCAGATTAAGGCCTTCAAGTTCAGATTCCAACGGCTCGTGTAGAAGTTTGTCAGCTGAAGAAGCAGCACGTATTTTCAGACAGGTGTTATTCTTCTTTTCTTCTCTGTGGACGACTGGTGTCGTGTCCGCTTATGATTTCCAACCCAGTGGCGAAGTTTCTGAAGTATGCAGTCAATTCTTCCTCAGTGGTTTTAGCAGGTTGTTTGAAGAAATGTTCAGAGATGTGAAAGAAAAGCTTCTCATGGTCACAACATCAATCAGAAGTGTTATACACTTTAGCTTTTCATTTTTGTACACAACACTGCGTTGGACTGATGTTGGAATCTTGCACTGTTGTAAGAGAGGTGCAGTTTAATTGAATTGAATTCCATGTTTATTTGACATTTCGAGAACTGTTAAAATGAAATAAAACTGTTTCATCCTTGTACGTTCTCTTGTTGTGTACCTTTTTTTTGACAGTAACACATTTACACAAAAATACCAACACTAATTTCTCTAAAAGCAGGACTCTTAATAGCTGCAGTCTCCAATGACTGATCACTCAGCAGGTGGGATAAGCTGTTTAAAGTTAAACTTATAAATACCTCTTATCCTGCAAAAGAAACTGCTCATTTCACATTACACATTGATCCAGTCGATACCTATTCTCATTTAAACATGATGATACATGGTACAAAATGTTGCCTTATAAAATATTAAGCAGCAGTAGTACTACAGGGTAATTGCACATGTATGAATGCTGAAAAACTGCTTGTGAACATTTAAATATATTTATAGTTTTTAAGGACACTTCATATTTACCAACAGCAGTGGGGATTAACTGAAATTTACTGTTTGAATTAATCCTAATGTTGCACTGAAAATAAAGATGATAAGTAAACTAATCATATTGTATCATAAGGGATTATATGGGGTGTTTTATCAAACACAACTAAGATTAAACAGGATGTACTTATAGTAAGAGACAAGGTGTTTAAAACAATTCATCGACTATTTGGGGAATATGAGAGACAGCTGCTCTCTCCTGAAATTTTTCTTGAGTCTTCAAGAGAAATGATTGCCAACAGGAAAACAAGAAGAGAAAAAAGAATGTGATTTAAGGCGGTTGACTTGGCGAATTACCATTTTTTCTAAACTCACACACACGCACGCACACACACACAGCTGAAGGTTTCTGTAAAGAAATGTTTTTTAATATTGTTCAGACACACAGGGATGAAAGTTTGAGAAGGGGTAACTAATAAGGTTGGTATATTTACTGGTTTACTGTTATTTTGAGCTACATCAACTATTCAAAACGCTGCAGTTATGTGATTTTTCTCTAACTGTTGGCACTAGGTATGTTTTTATATATTTACATATTTAAGTCCTTTAATCATTTTAATTTAATCCAGTCTGTAAAACCTGCACTGAACTGCTGAGTCACAATGTCCTGTGATGATGAAAATGTTTTAGTTTATGGTAATAGAGGTTATAACTTAATCAGGGGGAATAATTAATCATTTTTTGTGCTTAAGCCATTAGAGAGGTATTCAATTAAAAATGAATTTGGAAAGCTCCTGAATACTGGAGCATAAAAACAACAGTTTAAAAGGGCATTTAAAAAGTAGGTGGACCCTGTAGCCCCACATGCTCACCTCCTCCACAAGCTGCTACACAGACAACATCCACATCAGTGTTTCCCCCCAAAACAGGTGCAAACACTGGAATGAGGTTTTAAAACAGTAGCTTTAAAAAGAATATTAACTAAATGTTATATATCTGCTCCATTGAGAACTGCTTGTACCTTCCAGTTCTTATGAGCAAGTCTAAAGTGCCCAAAGTCTAACTTTCCCCTTTATCTGTCTGATCAGTGTTTGTTTTACCACAGTCAATGTCAGTGTATGATTCTGGTGATTCCACCTCTCACACGTCGGCTCCAGCAGGCCCCTTCACACCTCCTCAGAGCTTCTTTAAGAGGATGTAAGTGAAGAGGGTCAGCACGCCGGCAGACAGCAGCCCGATCACACACTGGTGGATGGTGATGACGTTTTCCAGGGCGTGGATGCGCTCCTCCATGGCGTTGGTGTGGATGTAGTCATAGATGGAGGCCCCGATGCTCCACACCGCCCACACGGCATCCACCACCGCTTTCATGGTAGGAGAGACCATCGAGAGGGCCGCCTGCAGCCGGGCGCAGGACGCACCCGCTGCTGACAGAAGAGGGTGACACACACAGAGAGGAGTGAGGAGGGAGAGTCATGTGTGGGCAATGTGTCGGCCTCTTAAACACGTCAACCACAGATGAGTGTATATGACCATGAACCACGACTGTTTGTGGATTCAACTAAAACTGTCTGTTAGAAACTTCTAATGGCACAGGAGTCAATTATTGTTTTGCATAAAACTCATGGATCTTCGATTTGTAATCTAGTAACTACATTATTGCTTTTGACTGATTGTCCCTAAAATCACAATAATATTTTTTTTCTCTATTTTTTTTTCTAGTTTTAAGAATTTCTCACCAGTTGCTTTAATTTAATTTGGCTGCAACCCTGTTTACCCCTGAAACTCCTCAATTATTTTGTGGATTCAAGCACTTCTGCAGAGTGGTGAGTGGATAATGAGTTAATTTAAATTTTTTGACTGAACTATCCCTTTAAATGCACAGTAACACACAACAGAGCAGCTGCGTGTCACCTTTTTCACTGGCTTCATGTCCAAGAAAGGATAACTCATTGTGTGTTACTTGAGGCCTATGATGTTTTTGCTGTTTTATCACACCATCAACATTATCGTGTCTGATCTGTGTGATGAAAACATAAATAATTTTAGTCATCAGGAAATCAACACAATGTTGGTAATGTTTTTAGTCTTCACCTGGTCTTAAAATGACATCCGCAGAAATACAAAGACTCCTAGTTCAGGTTGTGCTTTTGTTCATATTGTGTTGACTGAACGAATCTCTCACAATGACATAGTTTGTCTCCAGCATCTCTCTCCACTGTCGCACTGACAGAACGTTAAGTTCAGGGCGGAGAAACGCTTCACAGCAGCTCTTCCTCGTATTTGATCCTGGACTTTATAGGGCAAGGCGTCTTTGCCACAATTGTCGAGTCCGTGAACCTCAGGAACCAAAGAGAAGGTGGCTGTGAAAATCCTTAGGAAGAACTCAAGAGTTGAACCAGAACGCTGAGGCTGAGGTAGATGACTGAAACTCCTGTGCTCAGGTGCTGTCCGCGCCATCAGAACATGAAGCTGATCACAAACAGTTGTCTTATCATGCCTCCTTTCTTCTCTCCAGGTAGCCATGTTGAAAGTCATCAGTGAGCTGGATTCAGATCGCACCAACGTTGTCTAGTTCTATGAAAAATTTGAGGTGTCAGCGTGCATGTCACCTACTGTATATACACTGATGAGAGAGATGTCGTTTGAAGGTGACAGGTGAACTGTTACTCATTGGAACAGGAGATTAAGGGTGAGCAAGGCACCGTGTGTCTGTCTGCACCCTGCTGCCACAGGGGAGGGACAACACACTCTCCTCTCTGCACTGCCGGATATTCATCAGTTGTTTTGCCACAGATTTTCTGTGAGAGTTGCCAGTGCTAGAAGTACAGTGGTCAGTTTCACACGCACGCACGCACACGCACACACCAACCCACACAGGGTCTTTACATTCCTACCCCCCTCTCTCTCTCTCTCTCTCTCTCTCTCTCTCTCTCTCTCTCTCTCTCTCTCTCTCTCTCTCTCTCTCTCTCTCTCTCTCTCTCTCTCTCTCTCTCTCTCTCTCTCTCTCCTGCTGACGTCATTGCAGTATAAATAAATGAACTCAGTGGATTCACGTGATTTAACGTTTAGGCTGCTCGGAAGGGAAACTCAAAACTCAGCAGAGCAACAGATAGAGAGTGTTTCTTTCTCTCCCTCACTCTCTCTCTCTCTCTCTCTCACACACACGCACACGTACACACACGCACTAAGACGAAGAGTGACCGGATCAGAACTCACCTCCCTCTGTCAGATTTTACTGAGTGGAAGAGGAGGGTGAGGATGATGAAGAACATCCGTCCTGCTGTAGATGGTGTGGTGGAGGATCTTGTTTCGAAGGAGTATTGTGGTTCCTGTCACAGACCTGCTGGTCGGACATTGCTATTGGCTGTCAAGTCAGTGAAAATCATACAAGTCATTTCCGGTCTCGTCCTACAAGCTAAAACCGCCTATTAATATAAATGGCACGAGTTTAGGTTGACAGATATGTTCTAAATGTGTACGGGAGAGGTGGTGTGACGTTACAATTGTTTCAAAACGTAAAGCGTCAAAAGAATAAAAAAGTTTATTTTCTATTTTTATTTTATTTTGATAAAAACAAGACAATTTCCGCTTTCCGACACTGAAGCAGCTGAATGCCAAATGAGAGAGAGCGTCACTACAGGCACTGAAGTAGAGCTTAACTTAGGCTACAGAATAGACGAGAATATTTTACAATATGTTTAAAAAAACGAAGTGCAACCTTAATAATAGAAAAGTAAACTATCTATACAATGGGATTAAATTATGATATAATATATTCATATTCACAACAGTTGTAAGATCATCGATAGAGTGTTAATAACGAAAATAGGATAGAAAGACACATATCAATAGAATGGAATATAAATATGATAATAGAATAGAATAAAATAGAGTCAAGTCAAAGACAACTTTATTGTCAATTCTGCCATGTGTACAGGACATATACGGGAGTGAAATGATTTTTCTCTCTGATCCCTGGTGTAAAGATATAAGTAGACAGAACATGTAAGTACAGAAAAACAGAAAATATAAGTTTGCAACATATTACACAGTAGGACATGGTATGCAGTCATAAGGCATGCAGTGGATAAGATAAGATTTGAATATTGCAAAAATGGATTAAGAGTCGAACAATACTTCACAGGAAGTTTTGTAACGTACATCCACAGGATGTAGTGGATGCAGTTGTTGTTTGATAGAATAAAATAGAGATGAATGGAAATGAAAATCAACAGCAACCAATGGAGAGAAGAGCCTGGGATGAGAGGGAGATGATGTACCTTAAAATGTGAAAAAAGTTTACAGAGCGTGATTAATGTCAACATAGTCCATTAGGAGAGGTTAAAGTAAAGAAAATGTCATGTATGGTACTTATGACAATACAGACTTTTAAATTCTTAAACTAAGCTGCAAAGTATGTGACTGTAGCACACACACACACACAAACGCACACGCGCACACACACACGCACACAATACACATGTTTGCCATCATTCTCATCTCATATTTCACTGTGGAACTGGACTGAATCCTTGGTGTTAAGGCATCGCTCACCTGACACCCATGCCTACAAAGCACACTGAACTGAATCCAGCTGAACAGAATATAAAGCAAGTATGACAGTGGGTTACAACAGAATGCAAAATATCTGAATATAACAAGAGCATGCAAAAAAATTCAGATTTGAACATAATTTAAAAAAGACTTCTAGGAAATAGGGAGAATTCAGACGAGAACAACAGAATATATGTACCTAAGGTGAAATAAAAGATTAGGATAAATGCAAAAGGACACAGAGAAGAAACAGATTATAGATCTGTTGTATTATATTATAACACAACCCAATATCACATATCATAATACAACATATATAATACATCTACGTAAACTTTGCTTACTTCATAGAAATCAGATATAAAGGCACTGATTAAATCCTTTCCCGCAGGCTGAAGCTGTCACGCTGTTATTGCTTCACGTGATCCCCCTCACTCATTTGCACAAGACAATACAGCTCGTGTTCGCCACATGCGCGCACAATGGTGTGCCAGGGCGCGCGTTCGCCACCAGGAGGCGCAGCACGCTCACATGTTGCTGGTCTGGGAGGCAACGGGGAAGAGGTGTGTGATGAACCTGGGATGCATGAAGTCCCCTGAGCAGCATCGATAAAAGAGGGGAGCACCTTGAGCGCACCGCAGACGAGCAGCCCGACCCGGAGACGCAGCCCAGCGGAGCGCAGCGCGGGACCTGGCTGGCGCGTAACGGACTGAGGGAGCCCGACGCACCGCGGGAATGAGCGCAGTTCCAGGCAAAACCCACATGCTCGGACACTACTCCATGTGAGTGCCCTCCGCCGTGTTTTTCAAAGTCCATAATAATTGGAAATACGGTGCCACGCTGCTGCGCCCCCCCACGGAAACCTATAATTGGAGGCGAGCCAATGACGCGCTGAAAATAACCAGGTTACCACTTAGCACCGGTCCATTTTGGGGAGGGCCCAGCACGAGGGCGCAGCACCATATATCAGCTCCTTCCAGCTGTTTGGGAATATCCTGCTCACTGTGTCGAGGCTGCAGCAGCAGCAGCATGGCAGCAGCCGACCGCTATCTCCATTCGTCTCCCTGTCGTCCCGGCTGTCATCCCTTAATGGATATTGGGTGACTGGCTGTGTGCTGGGGGCGCCCCGGGGATCTCTCGGTGGGGAAGCTTTTCTTTAAAGGGAGGGAGAGCAAGAGAGAGCGCATGAGAGAGCGAGAGAGAGATAGGGGGGAGACTGGCACAAGGCTCGACAGTTTGTTCCTCCCTGGGCAGAGGGGACATAGGCCAGTGACTGTCCGACTTATTTCCAAAGACAATTATTTGTCCTCCCACCCTCAAAGGGATAATCCTGCTCAATGTGCGATGCGTGGCGCACCAAGGGATCAGATAGGACGGGGGCGCCACTGGTGGTGCTGGGTGAACTTCAACTTCGCTTGCAGACGATCTCCTCCATGCAGCCAGACAAGCTGCCAGACAGTCGGCGCTTCTTTTCTTTCTTTTTTTTAACGCAAGGTCCCCCCCCCCCCCCCCCCCCCTCCAACACACACACCATATGGCTACGGGATGCTGACACCTGCCCGGTGCGCAGGTAACACCGACCGGGCATCACCTTCTTCTCCAGGCAGCAGATCTGTGGGTATGTATCGGCGCGTAAACCCTTCACGTTCCCTCCTTTACCTGTTGCGGAAGTTAAAATGCTGTGGTAGAAACAAGTCGTCTGTAGAAGCCACAGGTAAACCTCGGGAGGTGGTCCTCAGCGTGCATGATGATGTTGTGCGTCAGAGGCTGGGTCTTTGCGGGCAAGGTGAGTCCTCAGTTAATTCAACTGGCCTACAAAGTCCCAGTTTCTGGCTCATGTGTTCCCCCAGATCAGACTATAGACTTGAGCTGCACACGAATCTTTTAAACCACAGGACATATGGAAGAGATGGGAGGTTTTGATGGAAAGGACAAACGGGTAATCACTCATCTAGAGTGATATGTTAGAGGAGAAAGTCTCACTGTAAAGCACCCATGTAAAAACGTAATTTAAGATCATTATAGCCTTATCGATAATATATATATATATATATATATATATATATATATATTTAAAAAACTTTACAAATAAACTTTCAAGCCTAAATACAAGAAACTTCTAGGACGATAGGGTCATTATAAAGTCAATATGAAAAACCATATGGACTTATGTTAACCACAAGTAATACATTACGATATATTAGATACACTGCTCAATCAAGAGAGAACCATGCATATTAAAGGTATGCCAACTTCAGTTTTTCATAGCTCAAAGGCTCAAACCCTGAATGTCACCACAAAATGATTTGACTGAAAATCCTTCGCCCAAGCTAAAAGAGAAGCGTGTTTCTCAACAGTGTCACAGAGAATCCAGAGCAGCGGCTGTCCTCTCACTAAAGTGATGAACAACTCTCAGCAGCCAAGTCAAAAAGAGTGGCTCTGCTTTTCCTTAGCTGGCCCCATTCTGCTGAGCAGTTTTGGATAAATAGTTTTTCAATAAAAATCAAACATATTCCAAGCTTTTTTTCCATCGCTCCATCAAAAATAGGGCAAACGATACAAAAATAAAGAATAAAGTTTAACTTCCGATGAGAATCAGTTCATGTTATTTCATTAATCTCCCTTCAAAGACCGCACATGATAAAATCTTGAATTAGTGCAGTCACAAGCAAATTCCTCCCTCCCTCCTTGAATTTCGATGAGCAATTTAATTAAAAGAAATGTTAAATTTTTTGGGCATAAGCTCTACAAAAACATTCCCGAATAAAAAAAAAAATTAGAGGCAGAGTTTTCAAAAAAAGTGCCAAAGTCTATTACGTTGAACAAGTGTGTCAAGTGGAGAAGAAGTTGTTTTGGAGGCCCGCGTCTATATCTGTCCTGACCCCAGCGTGCCGTACATACCTCACTAATGAATTTAGCATCCTGACACTAGATTCTCTATGTAATTAATAGAGTGGAGGGCCCGTGGTGCCATCTCTGTGCCGCGAGTGACACGTAGGTGAGACAATCGCTGAAGCATGGGATTTTTTAATTTTAAAAACACACGAGACCCCCGCCATGTTTCAGACACACTCAAAACAGCCCTGCGAGCGGAGCACGTGCCAGCAGGTGGGGAGACGTTATATCCATCTCTCTGTCAGCGTTAATACTGTGATATTAGTACCTGAGCATTAGTTATTTGCAGGTTGTGTATTACACGTCAGTGGCAGGTCATTTGTTTTTACCCGCCTGCCAATTTCTTGTTCTGTCAGTAATATGTTCACATCGGTTCGATTTTCTTTCTTTTAGCTATAGAATACATCGTCACGCTAATTGATACATTTACACGTAGGACATATTTGAGTCACCCTTAACATCCTTGAGGTCACATGGTTAACCCCCTAATATATATAAAATTGGATGCGTCTCTATCCCACCTCAGATGCGTCGGGATGCAGTCAGCTATATAGTCGCCGAGTGCCTCGGGAGAAGCCCACTAAAACGCAATGACACATCACAGAGAGCAGATAAACCCGCTCCAGGCAGAAAGTCCATATATGCTGCAGGAGCGTGCAAGGCCGTGCCAGAGTGAGAGCGGAGGGCCTAGTAAGGGAGGCTTGGTGGAATGAGCCTGGTTTGGATAAGCAGCGTGGCTACGGGGAGCTCTGGGATAGTCACCAAGTGTGCTGATTAAAGTTGTGATATTAAACAGCGCTGGCTAGAGCCGCCTGCCAAGCCTCTCGCACTGGCATTTGCCATTGTTTAAAAGGCCCAATTGGACTCATCTCACCACTTGCTGCACAGTGTTGCTTACATCTTGGTTTTTTTCCCCCCACCGTGCCTGCCTCATATTCTCTCCTCACACCATTTGTTAGCGGAGTTGTAGACTCGCTTTAAATAGACTTTTCCTCGCATCTCCCCAGGTGGCTCCTGCGCTCTGGGTCACGGGGTTCGCTTGGTTCTCAAATTGACCGTCACAAGCGGCGCATGTGTACGATATTGTGAGTATCATATAGACCATTCCGCTAGAGTAAAAGCTTCAGATTGTGTTTACGTTTCCTGTGAAAGCTGAACTTCTAATGAACACACGAGCTCCCCTTCTTGGAAATTGTGCCCTGAACTCATTCAACCCGCTTTAAAAACGTCACAGCAAATCCCAATAAAACTCTGCCATTATAAATATACAATTCACAAATACTGGAACGCTTGCTTGCTTTTTTTTGACGAAATATCCTGCGTGACCCAGCTCCGTGAAAAAGGTCAAACTTCAGACGCTGTAGTCACTCCAGGTTGTTACAATTCCCCAGCCATGACTTGAACGGACACCAAAGCTAAGCTCTCATGGAGCCTGCAAACGCTGTAGTTTGATCTCAAAAGTTTGAGACATCCAAAGATTAAGCCATGGAGGGAGGGAGGGAGAAAGAAAAGGCAGCAAGAAAAGTGAGGGACTTTTAGGGGCAGCTGTGTTTCATTAACCCAGTCATAATGCCCCTAAAAATCCTTATTGCTCTTGCAATGGTCAACAAATCCCAGAATGCAACATGGAGAGGATCTCTAAGCAGCGTGTAGGGATTCACTATGAGCAACCTGTTGCACTGCAGGGCCAGAGAGCGAGTCAGCGTATATGCGTGAGTTATATATATGTGTTTAATTCAGAGGTTTTTAAACCAATGGTAGAAGTCACAGAACTGAGTGAATTGGATAACACATGGTTGGAAGCAGACGGCATCAAGGGAGCTGCTGAAAGCAAAGAGTAACCTTTGTTGAAAGTTTCATAACATGTTTACGGTTCCAAATGATCGACAATATGGAAATGTTAACAACTTCATCTGGGAACTGCACAGGTCGACTGAAAGGTTTGTCTTTACTAACAATACCAATGTTTACTTTAGTCGAACGTATGACTTGCACTGTTTTTACTTCTCTGCACGAGCCTAGTTTGACTTTGCAACCGTGTGCCAGGGGACAGACTGACTGAAATAAACAAAACAAATTCAGAGGGTATGAAGATATACAGTATGGGCGGGTGGAAATACGGGGAAGCAGAAAGGAGTGTGAAGAGACGTAAACAATGATAAATCTTGACCAGACAGCGGCCGTACGGACAGACAGAAAATGGCAACCAGGCAGACAGGCAAGAGGACACCGCGGGATACAGGACAACAGATAAATAGAAATAGAGACATCCAGACAAGCGGGCCGTAGAGGACTGGGTGTGGTGTGGTGGGCTGTCGTGGTTGGAGAGCGAATGGTGTGGAGCGGAGCTCTCGATGTTGCTGAATGAGTCATCGGAGGGAGGCTATTCTGTTGAGCTTCCCTGTGGGACGGCTGCTGCTGAAGAAAGGAAGTAAGATTCCTCTCTGCATCGAGGGGAAAGAGAGAGAGAGAGAGAGAGAGAGAGAGAGAGAGAGAGAGAGAGAGAGAGAGAGAGAGAGAGAGAGAGAGGCAGACTGACAAGGGGAGAGGGAGTGAGGGAAAGTGTGGAAGGATGACTCAGGGCCATGAAGCACATGGTGAATGGGGGGGAATTACTCATCAGAGCATGTGGAATCTCATACGGCTATCACAGGACTGACAGTGTGCTTCCCCCCATGGCTGCTACTCAGCCAACATCTCTCCCCCAAGCGCCAGCTGAACGCCGACCAGCCTCGCCCTCACCAGCCGAGGAACAGAGGGGAGATAGGGATCAGGGTGAACCGCAGGTCAAATTGACACAAGAAGGTTTTTTTTCAATATGACCCCCCCCCCCCCCTTCTTAATGCGGCCCCTGTAGATTGGCCACCTCAGGGCGTCATGAGGGACAAATGACAATACATGAGTTTTAACCCTCTTAGCAAAGTGGACTCCATACCAGCAGAGGCGAGTAAAACGACATTTCCGCCCCCCCAACTAAATGTCTCCATTCTTGGTTAGCTGGCTCTGTGCAGCCTCTGTGTGACTGATGGGTGCATGTTGAAAATACTGTGCCATCATCTGACAGAGTCGTCTGAACTTTAGCAGAGGCTGCAGCAGCCCCCCTGACCAGCTTTATTTCAGCTTCAAGAAAATCCAGCTTGAGTTTTTCTTTAGTAGCAGCTGAAGTTTCGAGAAAGACTTGAGTTTGGGGGTCTTGGTTATAATCAGAAATGAGAAATGAGAAGTATTATTGATGTAAATATTGATTCATTCTGAGCAGAAACAGTCGCTTCAGTCCATTAGGTTATCAGTGAAGGCCACTCTGTTATTGCTCCAAATAAGGCATTCACTTTTCAAGGAGGGAACAGAAAAAGGCTTTATTTATTTGTGGTCCTGAGAGCTCAACACACTACGATTTAAGAAAACACAATTGATACACATGCAAATGGAGAAAAAGTCAATTTGACCACACATACATGCTAAATAGAGAACACAACCACAACCACATACTCGCAGCACAACACATCAAGTGTTTCCAGGGTATACATAAAAGTAATGAACACGACTGGAACACTTTAGCCTGCAAATTTATTTTTATTATTTTCAACAACGCTGAGGGATTTCCAACATCCACTACTATCCATGATTCACAAACCGTGGCAAAAAGTGGGTCCCATCCATGATCATCGCTTTTTAGTGTCTTCTGGAAACACTTTCAATGTGTTGTGAGTTTTCAAGTTGTGCTGTGCGATTTGGTTGTGTTGTGTCTATTTGCATGTGTTTTCTTAAGTTGCTGGGTTTTGAGCTCTCAGTGACAGGGTTTTCAGCCCAGCAGCTTATTTGTCTCTCTCCGTAGATCCACTTACAAAAGAGCTTGTTCATGGCAACATACATGAAACTTAACAGTGATGAATTGACAATGACAATCGCCCCGGGGTGATGACAAGTCATATAATGGAAATGGGTGAAAGGGCATCACAGCGTCTGTTCATCTGTTCAAACCTCAGCTGAAGGTGTGGTGGTATCGGGGAATTAAGCATTAGCAGATAAATCCATGACACAGAGCCTAGGAGTCAGCAGAACGTTTTTGTGTGACTTTGAACAAATGTACCCAGGTCGGCTTCATGCTGAATGAATCCATGTGTCTATGCTACTTATATCCTGTGCACCTGTCACATTGACTTCTGGTGTGCTACAACCTATTTTGAAACTTTTAAATGCACATGCAGCAAAAAAACAATGCTGATGAGTAAATCGTGCTGGCATGACTCAACAGGTGAAAGCGGCACACCCTTAAGACTAGTTTAGCCCCCACCCCACCCCACCCTCACCAGTGGCGGCACAGTCCCAGATCTCTCTCGCTCACGGAGGCTGCCATTAAGGTGTGGACTGACGCCGCTCTAACTGCACAACATGAGAAATACTCAAATCCAGAGCAAACACCACAGACAAAAGGGCGAGGGCAAGAAAAACCGGAGCAGACCTTCCCTGTGTGAATCCCTCCAGCACCGCTCTTTCAAAAAAATGAGAACGAACCCCCCTGACCTGCTCTGAGCCAATCAGCCTGTGAAACCTGGCTCTGGTATGAGCAGAGTAAACAGAGAGGAGTGTAATCTGCCATCACATATCTGCAATGGTTATTCCCCCTCTCTTGGTAATCACCCATATTAATGGGATGCAGTTGTTGCTGTCCGCTGCCTTTGTGGATCCTCTCGAGGGGTTCAAACTGGAGGCCTAGCTGTAATAATCAGTTTATTAAATTAAAGCATTTGGCATTGCTCGTGTAAAATAGGTTGCATCACATATTCAAGCTGCCAGTAGCTGCCATGTGTAACAGGTAAACTAATCCCAACACGAAAAGTGAATGTGTGTAAAACTGAAGAAAACGATTATTTGCAGGTCTTTACAATCTTTACAAAAAGATTGTAAGCGTTGTTAA
This sequence comes from Platichthys flesus, assembly GCF_949316205.1. Classification (NCBI taxonomy): domain Eukaryota; kingdom Metazoa; phylum Chordata; class Actinopteri; order Pleuronectiformes; family Pleuronectidae; genus Platichthys; species Platichthys flesus. Next base: position 14,096,245 of record NC_084949.1, read on the forward strand.
GCTGCCTGTGTAGAAAGCTGTTTTGATTCAATTAGGAGCACATCTGTTCCACTAAAGGTGCGAGACAGATGTGGCTGAAATGCCTCCTGAGTATAAATAATGTAAATGATCAAATAACTTGAGCCAGGATAACATGATCTATTTCCCTCTTATTTAAACTACATGGACACCATGAACTCTACATATATGCACATAAAACTAAACGATACCAATATTTCCAAAGTATTGGCAGTAAAGTTTAATATGTCCTTTGACTTCCCCTGAAACTGTTATATTTTGGATGTAATGCTAGAACCTGTGATGCTACAGTGACTTTGATCTGAAGTCTCTAATAGTGAAGATATCTTTCAAGTTTTAATGGTGTAACCCAATTTGGTAGGTCTGTATTTTGTTAGAGACCCTCCAGTTAGTAAAAAGTTTGGAAGAACGTTGTTGTGATGGAGTTCCGGGCCTTTCACCAACTGTTTGATAGGAGAGATCCAATTATGGATTCCAGCATCAGCAGATTGTCTGTGGAGTAAACAGATTCCAGTTGCACCCTTTCAAAAGATCTGGCAGACGTTTGCTGGAATTGTAAACAAATAAAATAAACTGCGCTGTGCAGTGCACTGCAGGACGTTGAGGTGATAGGCAGGTGAAAGGTTAAACTAAGGACTGCACATAACTGCCAGGTTTCAGCAATAGGAGCAGGGAACATGTCTCTTTCTGTCACACACACATAGGGAAAGGAGATCTCGGACTCAGGACTCAGACCTGTGTAATCACAGATGTGTACCCAGCAAAACGTGCACACACAAGTGCACACAACCAGACACATTAACCCTCAAACTTTGACCCTGGCATTATTCACAGTTTGCTTTTCATATGGAATGTCAAACTGTTTCAAAGGTATTGAACTTTTCCGCACCGGGCTGCCAGCAGCTGTTTGTCTTTGTGATTATGTTTGCGAATACATAAGCAGAGGGCCTTTCCCTATATTAGCGTGCAGATAATTTGTATTGTGTGATTCCCTGATAGTCTGAGGAGAACATCTAGTGTAGGTGGTGCTACATGTACAGGAAAAACATGTTTCCCCCTCGCTCTTGCCCACCACCACCCGGGGCATTCTGGTGCCCTGTTGTTTCTTGGCTCTCCGTGGATCGACGGTGCACATTGGCACACCTCGTCGGTACTTTTCTCTTTGCATGACAAAATCTGTTGAACTCGGCTCAGCGTTCGTTTGCCCCGCGTTGAGAAACAAGGAGCTCCGCAGGGCGATTGGCAGATGTCGGTTTGAAACTGCAGATACAGTCATGTGGAGTCAGCGAGTGATTGTGTGTGTTGTCGACGTGTATATGTGTATAAAGGGTGAGGAGAAAAAAAAGAAGGGTGTTTGTTTTGGCACAGAGAGCAATTGCCAAAGAAGCCGCTCCTCAGCCAAATCTGACCAAACGCACCTGCGCTGCGGCTGCGTTTCATCTCACCATGCTCTTCAGTCGGCACAATGGAAAGGCGGACACTTTGCTTCCTGCTCCCAGCGCTTCACAGCCCTCCAGTGAGCTCAGGGGGCTAATGGTCTGCTGTTGTGTTGTTTAAAATGTAAAACAGACAGCAGTGGAGGTGAGACGCTGTTTCCCCCTCTGTTACGGTTGAAGCGAACAAGGGGACGAAGCTAACATATGTCAGCTAATCAGTGGCATGATAGAGCCTCATGGTCACTCTCATCGTTTCTTATACTGGCCGTAGCTCATTCGAAGGCCCATTTTCTGGCTCCAGCCAACAGCCTCCAGTCCAGAGGTCCTCGGTGCCAAAGACTGGCTCCGAGGACATTACGAAAAGGGAAAAGCCATCTCCCCCCCCGAAAAAACCTCCTTCCATTACAGAGAGGAGGTTTTCCGCTTTTATCGAAACTGTCAATGGAAGTTATTCAAGCTACTTGGAAAACATCAACTGCTGCTTTTCTCTGTCTTTATGTTGGCAAAATCCTCAGTCACAAGGGCGGCAGGATCCTTCCATAGTGGGTTTGCAGAAGAAAGGGAATTTGCGTGCGAGTGCATGTGTTTTTTCTGTCCTTGATACTCTGTGGTGTTGTATGCGAGTACTGTTGATCTGCAGAGAGCATGTGCCGCTGACAGGTCTGTGAAATATCAGCATCTACGTTGGTTTTGTCAATGTAAGCTCTGGGACATGAGAACACTGCTGAAGTGCGTAAGGAGTATATTTATATATTTATATTTTTAAGTGTTGAATGAAGAGATGCTTTGTGTTGGCAGAAGAGTGATGGGAGCCACAGTGTGACAAGTCAGGCCTAAGGCGACTTTAAACCCAGAGCAATGGGTCCTCTTGGAACCTCATTCTAATTCCTTGGGCATCGGAGCGGTGGTCTCAATCCAAAACCAACAGTTTGGGAAATATCTGTTACATCTGCATCCCAAATATTCAGATGTGCTTTTTTTGACGCTCTTATTTGGGTTGACAGTGTTTTATTTTTCTTCCTTCATGCCTCTTGTGTTTTTCTTGTCATACTTGGCTGTTTTTGTATTGACTCATCTCTTCTGCATACTGAACGAGTTATTTTGGGCGGTAAGGATGTGGGAACAGAAAAAAAAACTGCACCGCATACAGTATGACTACATGCAAGAGCAGTATATGCATATTCTTATACCAGGTTGATGGTGACTAGCTCTCATTGTCATGACTTGTGACTACCTCCGTGAAAATCGTTAGTTGAAAATTTTTTTCCGGAAAATCTGCTGGATTGCTGAAGTTGTCGATGATATGCTCAAAATGGCGCCCATATTTGTCAGTTAAACAACAAGCTACTACGCATCCAGCCAACGCCATCAGACGTGAACACCTCTACACCAACGTAAAAGCAGGCAGATTAATGTGTTATATTTCAGTTGTGTAATCTGTACTGACACAGAAGTGTAAAAACTCAATTTGATGGTTTCCCAGTAGCTTATGTTCCATGTCTTGGTTGAGCACATTCATCTCCTGGTTGTCACCGTGAGGTAGCCAGGCAATCAGAACCCAGCCAGGACATAGTCGCACACTTAATCCCTGGAAAACCACAACATGTCACTTTAATACGCTTGGATTTTGGTACCAACTACAGATTCAAGATATAATTTGTGATCTTTGGAAGTGGTAGTACGATGGATTTTGTATCCTTTGGACCGAGCCATGCTAGACGTTTCCTTGTTTCCAGTCTTATTACAAAACGAAAAGCTAACAGGTTGCTGGCTCCAGCTGGTGCTCACATGCTACTGCTACATTTACTGTATAGACGCCGAGAGTGGCACCAATATTCTCATCCACTCTTTGCAAAAGGTTGAATAAACATACATCTAGAAAAAAGCACCATTGCCAAAAGGGTTCATTATGCTTCTGACAAAGTAGTTTGTCTGGACACATCTGAAAAGTGTTTATGCCTGTTCTGGACGGCTGCACTTGAATTCAGGGTGAAAAGCCTGCTGTCATAGAGAAGGTCAAGACACAATGAATCATCCAATGGGGATAAGTTGCACACAGTCAAAGGCATTTATTCTGTTGCAGCAGACTGTACACATTAAAAGAGACCTAAGCTGCTCTCAGACATGCAGTCGAGGCATCTTCTTGAAATTTTACAGAGGGGCTTTAAGCGAGAATGCCAATGTACGAGTCAGTTACTCCGGCCATTTTTCAGAACTTTTCTTGCCAGTCCCATAGTCAAATGTCAGCGTGAGTCCAGGTGAGAATCAGGAAAAGGTCATAATTCATATTGGGCAATTTGTTGTGTTGATGGCGTTTCTAACAAATGACCGACACTTGATATATCTCAGGGTGTAAAAGAGGTAGCAAAAAGTACTGCTCTGTCCACAGCAAAATGTATCTGTCACTTCTGAAAACAGATTCAGTGACAACTTGAGAACCTTAGGCTTACCTCTGCACACCTGGCAATTCACTGCACGTTGCTGGATTGTCAGTTCTGTAAAGTTGTCAGATGCAACCCCCCTCCTAGATATTAATTCTGAAATGCGTGTTGATGGTTTCATACACTGTTGAACTTCCCTTGAGGCATACTGATGTCTTTAAATGGAACTACAACACAGTGAGACGGTTCAGATTGAGAATTATTGATATGGTGATGAATACCTGCATCAGATCTCTCATTATCTCTGTGTTTACTCATGTCTGGGGACATTTCAAACTCTCTTAATTGTCAAACAGCCTTGGGCTGTATTAAGCAAAGGGGAGAGTAAACAAGACATCTCAAGGCAGCATCAGCTGAGGAGATAGAGGCTAAAATTAATGCAACATGCATCGAGTCCTTATTCCACCAATGCAGCCTTAGCAACAGCTAGAGTTTTATAAATCAACTGTGCTTTAAACGCACATATACATAGTAGAATAAACATTACCCCTGTTTCCATGGCTCTATGAGGAGGTGCATTCACCTCAGCCGTCCCCATTTCCACCCATCCATATGAACCTGCTGTAATGCTGACTGCAGAGCCAACACAGTATTTAAGCTATTCAAGAACCTGGGTGGCTTCGTTTTATTATTCAAAAGCTTGAATACACACCTTTTTATATTATACAAATTTAACCATCATATTAACCATCATATTATTTTAGTCTGAAGAATGCTTGCAGATTTTACCAGCTTCTTTTGTTCTCACATTAAATGATCCAACACCCCTACAAGCATCGGTCAAATTAAACCCAACCTCGGACTCAACAAGCGTAAATGGAAAGACATTAATGTCCCATGGGATTCTAACCCAATGAAGTTGGCATCTCTAGCACTGCTTAGCGTCCAGGCTGTGCATCAATCTCAATAAGCTCGACCGGTTGAAATATAAGCAAACTATTTGTAACCTGAAACCTACACTTAACCACCAACTTCTTAAAAACCTCATGGTGGCCATTTGATTTATGGAACTGATCGCAAGTTGCACTTGGCACGCAGGATGTTCTTCCACAATTATATCTGATTGTGCACTTTATTTTATATATTTAACATTGCAGAACATATGTCACATGTGTCATGTTGTCAAATTAGGTGAGAGGAGGCCAGAAAAAATTCTGACGCACTAGTCTATTTGCAGGGATGTTGCAAGTGGTTCCCAGATACTGTGTCGGTTGATTACCACTATTGCAAAGTACGAGTGATAATACAAGTTACCATCGCGCCTGAAGCTCACCTTTGGTCCCCACATCGGCTCGGTTTGGTTTTGAATGGCCTGATAGTGTTTGATTCCTTAATACTTGCAAAATCACTCCCAAACACGGACACTGACCTCAGCCCACTCTCCAATTGACTTCTTGCCCGAAACACAATGCTGCAATGTTTATACTTTACATGTACATGTGCAATGTTAACATTTTAAACATGTCTCTGTTTGTGATTGTAACATATATTTGATGTCTATTTTTACAGGAATATTTATAGGAATCTATCCCTCTGAAACTTCTGAAGAACATATATGCTTTAATAATTCTTACGTGGCAGTTTTACCAATAACATTCCTTTTTTGTCTTTTCTAAAACCTTTTAGCCATTTTCAAGCATTCTCTTTATTTATAGTACCAATTTAAAAAGGTCATAAAATGCATCAGTGTTTCTTATGAGAACAGTCACATATTAAATCCCTTTTGGCTGCATATATTACATGTGGTCTTTGTGGGACAGAAAAAAAGCAAAAGCTGAAGAGAATAATCTTTTCAATATTTTACTTTGGATCTGGGGAAACCTTCCACGTGATGTTTTCAGCTGAGGTGTTTCTGTGAGCAGTTACGCATATAGCCCGTTTTTTGACGTAGCTATCGGCATATTTGTCAGTAAAATAAGAACATTTACATAAATAAAAGGTTGAATACTGACAACTTGTGGTCTACTCTTTGATAGTTGCACAGTGATCTATGGCTCAATTGAAGTTCAGTATTTTGTACTGACAGTTACATTATGAGGTCTTATACATACACATATGTTTAGGTTCACTTTGAGAGTCATCCACTAAGCCAAGAGGGGACTCTGGCTGGCCTCGACCAAATTTTCACTGGTGGTCTCCTTAGCTGGGGAAGCGTCTTATTCTTTGTGTGTTCTGGCTGACTCAGGATCAGGGGGATGTGGTGTGTTGCAGGCATCAAGATAATTAACTGGTCACAGTCTCGGTTTCCTGGAAGTTGACTGCATTAGCGAGAATCGTCTCTATTTTCACCTCTTTTCTTTCGTTTTTCCCCCCCTTACTGACAACTGTCTCACAGAAGGCTTTGGAGTGGATTTAAATAAGAGGATGTGGAGGCTTAATGAGTAAAAATGCTATTTTGGCCATGTAGCTCTGCTCACTGAAGTTGAACGTGAAGGCAGTCGAACAGCTTAATTAAGTTTGTCTGTTCACACGGAGGAATGAGAAGAGTCATTTGCTGCTGTGTCAGACAGGCCGTATCTGTTAAATATCATGCTTTCCTTGAAAAAAGTCCAAAACATCTGCAACCAAACCCTGAGAGTTCACCTTCTGAACTCGCTTGTCAAACAGATTAACATCTGACTGTAACCTGCCAAAAGTATATAATGAGTCCACATTAAATACTGACAGTCACTCCTTGTCAGAGATATATACCGTGTACGGAAAGAAAAAAGGGAGGAAAAAAAACAAGGAGAAGAAGTCAGGTATGGTCTTCTACTCTCAGATTTACAACCACGGGGTCACCAGTGGAAGTGGAGCTGGAGCAGAGTGGTGCAGAGCTCTCCTCCCTCACGGCTTCCTTCACCTCCCCGGCTCCCTGCTCCCGCCCATTTCTTTAGACTCCCAGTTACTGTATATGGGCCTTACTTCAGTTTGTGTATACATGTAGGTGAATAAGTTCATTTTCCCAATGACCATATGGAAAGAAGGACTAATACCTTTTACTTTAAAGGAAAATTAGCGACACAGTGGAAAAACGCTCCATTGAAAGTCCACATCTAAATGTTCTTGTTTTTAAAAAGAAAAAAAGTGCCTGTTCTGAGCTAAAAAACATTTATTCCCAATCCCATAAGAAGTTCTTCTGTAGTCATAGTTCCTTCAGCTACAAACAGTGTTCATGAGTGACTGGACTCATAAGCTGCATCATGTTTTTCATGAACTGGCATGTTTTAAAACCCTTTTCTGTACATTACAGACTCGTGATAGCGTTGGAAAGTTCATACAATGTCTACATTGTAAGCAATTGAGAAAATTAGCTCTTCTGTTATGCTCCACTTCTGCTCTTTTCATGTATGTTATCTGTGTGCATGTATTTGTTGATGCATGAACAGCCTGAACCTTGTGTAATCATTTACAGTACAGCATCTATACAGAGAACTTTGTTTGAGGAACCCGTGTGGTGCAGTTCCTTCCTTCAGTAAAATTAAATATAGCACCATAGAGAGATATTGTAACTTAGAGATTTAATATGTCACAATTCCTCATTAAAATGACTTAAAATGACCAGACCTATGTTGTATATTTTGTTGACTTGTGTCCTTACGTTATCCAAAATGTTCCTAAAATTGTTCAAACCCAGAAATGCTCAACTTTATTCCAGGTATTAAGATATTTCATTTTGTCGCCTATTTAACACATCATATCCTCTTTGCTATAACTTCTGGGGCCAACAACGTATAATAAAGGACAATGTTAGACACTCAGCTGTTTTTTCCATTCACAGTTTGTATTAGTCACTCATAATGGTTCATGATTATTCATCGTTGTTTGCTGCGTAACGTGAACATGATTTACGTCTTGTCAGGTAGATTTTCATTGATATTCGATTTTAAGACAACTCCGATGGTCCCACACTGAATCCCAAATCCTTCTTCCTCATGGGAAGCCACCACACTCTTAGACCACGCAGGATGGCAGGATGTTTTTGATGAAGGAGTGGGCTTAATTTAGGTCCAAGCATTCTCAGTATCTGTCACCTAACTCCCAATGATCTCAACACACAGCACTGGAGGCATTTGTGTGTGTGTGAGTGTGAGTGTGAATGTGAGTGTGTGTGCGTGCGCTCATGTTTATCCACGCAGGCGGGCTATAAATCCAAGAAATGCACACCGACACTTTGCCATCCTAGGAAGACTAGAAAGGCTGATACGTGCTTCATTTTTACTTGCCAAATAAAAAATAATATTTCGAATTGCAGCTTCACTACAGACTTTAGGGATATGGTTTTTATTTGATATGATTTTATTATGAATTATTAATACTGGCTATTCAAAATAAAATAATCCCCCTTCACTATGCCAACCACTGAAAATCCAGATTTCTTCTTCTAAAGGAAGTGGCTTAGTTGTAGCTCCTGCTTTGCCATAAAATAACCAAACAGGCCCAGGCATTGCCAGATAACCCCAAAAAAGCAAAACACAAATGCCAACAACCTCTGCCAAGGACTTCAGCTCTCACCCAGTGTTCTCTGCCTGGTACATTTTTCTGCCCATTTCTTTCTATGTCTTACGCAATTTTCCTGGCTGTGTTAAATCTCTTTTTTTCATAACACTTCAGAATGAGGAAAGACTGTTGTAAAATACTGTAATTACATTAGGCTGGCAGCGTCCATCCAGGCCTGAGATGTCATACCTGCTTGATGAGTGCGTACACTCGCTGTGAAAGGAACAATGTGTTTTTTTATTAAAGATAATCTAGTGGTGGTCAGACCTCGAGCAGGTCGACGCTCACAGGCTCGTCAAGTGACTGCTCAGAGTGCAGAGAGGAGGCGTGTGGTCGTCCTGCATCCGTGGCGAATGGAAAGAAAGGAAGACCACACAGCAGCATGGTCAGATCAGGTTGACGGAGACCATATTTAAAATCTGGGTCAGAGTCCAGGCCGCAACCTCTGTCTCTCTCACTCACTCACCAGTGCTCGCCCTTTTCCTCACCCCATTTCTCCTTCATCCATTCCCACTTACCCCCTCTCTGTCTTTTCACTCTCTCCTCACAACGTTACCTCCTCGCCCACTTTACATGTCTACATGCCCTCATTTCATCCACTCTTTCTGTCGCTGGCCATGTGCCGTCCTGGTCATGTGCCGGGCCACAGACGCAGCAGCTTTTGCCGGCTGCCTGGGTAGAGTTTCACATGCAGCAGCTCGGGGATAAGGATTTTATTAGTCTCACTGTGAATTAATGAGATGAAGATCAGCATTTAAAAACATAGTAACAATCTAAAAATATCATATTGAGATTTAGGAATTATTGAGAAAACAATGGTGAATCCTTTTTATTTAACTATTCTCCCATGAGGAATTAAAAGCATTCGAGGCGGGTTTAAGGAACAGCCATATGATTCATATTCAGGTCCAGTGGCAGCCAGATGACTGAGAGTTATGAGTCGTACAATAAGCCTATTCAGTACTGCTCTAAAACATTTAAGAAAACGCAGGCGCAGCTGCTCCTGTAGTTCTTACAGCAAACTTAAATGTCACATACTTCAATTATATGATAGTCAAGATGTAAAAAACCCAGAGTTGGGTAGTAGGCCATATTCTGCATTGTGATTGATCCAGGACATGTTGAGAGGAAGAGTTTGCCTCTTGTTATAGCAGCTTCGAAGTCAGTATGTTAAAAACATTCCATTCCGATTCTTTTCAGATGACTGTGATATAACATGCAGCCATTGTTTGTCAGGGGACATTATCCTTGGATTTTTGGAGTTGCGTGGAGTTAGTTTCGTGTCTTTGATGGAGCTAGGCTAGCTGCTTCCTGGTGCTTGCGGATATTGTGGTAAGAAAGTTTAAATAAGGTTTTATCCTACTCTCGGAGGCAGACCTTGCAGGTCTACAGCGACTGACAGTGCTCCTGGAACTATTCATCGTGACCAAATTGCAAACACTGTACAAATCAACTGGTATAAATGTCGGTGCATCTTTTGAGCTTGATAGCCTTTCACATCTCCTCCTAACATGGCTGCCAACAATAAGACACAGTGACATTGTCCTGCTTTCATGCCAAAGGCCTCCCGGTGAGGAGTTCTCTTGAATAACTCCTCAGTGTGACATGGAGAAGGGCCCGCAGCCACCAGCGGAGCCGAGCTGAGCTCCAGAGCTGCTTTAGAGCCCTGCTGAGACCTGCCAGACCCACTGAGCTTTCCCTGCCAGGGGCTTCGGCTTAGAGTCAGAGTGAGTTACGACCCATGTTTGTAAAACACACATGCTACTAGGGAATCACTCATACAGATAGCTTAAACTTGTACATTATATATGCACGTAAGCACATGCATGGACATAACTCATATTTAAGTGTATGAATTTGTACTTGTACATGACGATGCTCCGGTGACACAAAGCGTAGCCTCATGGGATCAGTTCACATATGAGGTAGACCCCTGAGTGCAGCTTCTTAAGTCCCAAACCCTTTTATTCAAGTTAGAGCCTCACAGTGACCTGCATATGGAAACCAAATAAATTTGAGTGCCATGTTGCACGGATGCAATAAAGTGAGCATGTCCTCCTTCAGGAGCTCTATCTTTCAGGGCTGGTGTGAGGTCAAGGTCCGGCAGCTGCAGATTCAGCTGGATTGATCGGTCTGGGTAAACATACGTGGACACGAGCATGCCTGTGATTTAGGGCTCAGCAGAGGGCGAACGTGTGTGTGTGTTTGTGTGAGAGCGCGTGAGAGTAGAAGCATCAATACATGGCAGTATATAGAGTATATTGTGTAGAAGGGAGTAAATGTGTATCAGCTGCACATAGGTGTGTCAGTCCAAGCTTCTAGAATAAATCTTCTTCATAGTGGCTCGGGGAGAATCTCTAAGGTCCTGAGGTGAATCATGGAGTCTGTGTTTGCTGAAGAGAATCGATCCCACAAGCTCCTTGTTCAGTGTCCATGTTTCTTTGCTGAAAACTATGCATGTGAGCAAATAAATTGTCTGAAGATGCAACGTATGTGATGATTCATAGTGATTGTCTCTACCCTGTAAACTCAACTATTCAAACAAGTGCTATTATGCCAAGACCTTACACATTTATTTTATTTAAACATGAATTTCTGTCTGGGCATCTGTTTTTTTCTCAGCTCACACAAAGTATTAGGTAAAAGGCCTGTGTGGCTGCACCAACAGAGCCAGTGTTTGGTCCTGACTACTAAGGAGAAGAAACTGTTGTACACAGACAAACAGCACTGAAGCGTTTGCCAACAATTCTCTGCAAAGGCACGGTTGAGTATTAGAACATCACTATCCACCTGAACGAAATCATCGATCAGACCTCAGTTTTTTTTTTTTTTTCAACATTCACTGCCAACTTTTGGTTGAAAGGGGAGATTGTAGTCAAAATAAATAGTTATAGCAGCCTGAAATCAGATAAACTGCCTCAAGTGATGTCATTTTGTTGCGTGTGAAAACTGCAGAAGGTTCAGTCGTCTGATTATCAGATGTCCATAGCCCCCTTATCACCTCTGTGATAAGCTAAAGGCTGCGCTAGCCACTACTTATATATACATACCTCTGGTTCTGTTGTCAATCTGACCACTGTCAGTCTGGCAATGTTTTAGGAATGCAATGGTATGTTGGTTAATCACTATTAAGCTAAAGTTGATCTATATACATATTTTTGTTATACGTATTTTCGGGAATTAAATATTTCATACTATCAAAACATAAGCATGTAAATATCTGAACCATAACTAAAACCCCAAACTCACACTTGTCAACGCAAAGGGGAGGAGTCAGATGTCTGTATTCAATATATCTTTGATGTGATGTCAGTGGCGGAGGGTCGGGACATTTCCCAGAGGCCTGAGGATCCGCTCTGAAGAGTCAACGTGATAATGTAGTCAGCAGGAATGAATTTCTCTTACTGCCGTGACAAAGACGACCGTGTTTCTCTGTGACGCATACAGCAGCCATCTGTTTTTCCACCAATAACGACTTGTAGACTCAGTGATCAGAAGGAAAGAAGGTGGAGCGGAGATGGAGAGACTAAAAAAGAGAAAGGCCCCTATTAAATGAAAAGGTCAGAAAAATGTGTTGACTGAGACTTGTTGAGTTTCAGGGAATGTGTGTGTGTGTGTGTGAATTTTTTAGATTTTTCTGAATATGAAGTTAATCGTTTGAACATTTGAGCTGATTCGTCATCTTTTTTAAAAGTGTATCCTAATCGTCAGGTGTCCAGCCTTTTATTGCATGTACTATTATGGTTTATTCTTGAGTTGGTTTTGTGAGGGTCCCTATGGTCGTATTTTGTAATGTTGATCATTTTCCTCTCAGATGAACATAGTGGCCAAATGTACAAGTCTGGAACCTGTTCATCAATAAATAAGGTTAGCCTACAGAAGTCGTGGTCAGGTCAGCTCCTGAACAGAGTGGCCTGTGCTGGAGTCCAATTTCCGGCCTCAATATTGTTTTAGTCCACCACTGTGTGATATGAGGAGTCGTCCCCCCCCCCGTGACGAACTCAAAGACCATCCAAGTACTTTCAAGAAGCTGATTTGGAAAAGGGGCCTTTAAAGCCCAAAACTATAATTTACCAAGATATTATCAATTAAACTACAACAATACAAATGGTTAAGGAGAATTTACATTACATTACATTACAGTGCTGGACTTGCATTAGTAGAGGTTCTCTGTTTCATATCAGAGATTGTTGAATCAGAGCTGAAACCTTCTTAGGAGTTTCTGCGATTTAAGAATCATTGCAGTTGCTGTTTGAATGTTTTGGATTGTGCATCTGTTTTTTCTTCTTTCCTGTTTGATCCATTATTATGTCACTTTGTTGGATGTGTGAAGTGTGTGGAACATGTTTCTCTTTCTTTGATTGTGAAAGTTATGGGTGCATGTTTTGTGGTTTCATTGGATTATTATTGTTGTTATTGTCTATTTCCATGTGTGTAATGTCTGTAAAAGTCAATAAAAATATGATATTAAAAAACAATATGAAACAGTTTACATGTGTGTGTCCGTTCTGGAGTTCATCAGGTCCTTTGGGCAAGATGTTTCACTGAGACGCCAGTTTACGAGGTGGTCGGTGCGACAGAGGAGTAAACCATCACTCTGAGGATTTTAGGAGCATTCAAAGCTGATGACAAACCCAGCATGGTTCTTATATATACATCTCACAAGTCAATGGGAATTAGCTTTTAAATTTGGTACGCGGCTGCAGCTATGTGAATTATTTCATGTAATGACTGATTATAGAACATTGTTGTCAATCTCTTTAACAACTGAGCTACATATGGACATCACCACATATAGCACTCGCATGAGAGCTGACAAACGGATTTCAGCGCAGGCTCCACAAATGCATCTCACAGACATGATATACTGTGTGCACATGAGTAGCTATAAGACTTGTGTCTACATTAATCCCAGGAATGTTAATGTGATGTAATAGTGATGTAAGAGAACAAGGCGTGGGTGTGGAGGAAGAGTCCCCTGGAGCAGAGTTATGGTCTTAAAGTAATAAAAAGCCTTGACCCAGACCCCGCACACCCACTCGCAGGGACACAGCACCTCACCTCCTGCCCCAGCACATGCTTTCATACTTTAGGAAACATGCACGCAGACACACCCACAAACACAGACACCAGAAGGACAAGAAAAGGATATGGACTTAAATAACAAACATATGTCTCGCTTATATACGAGGATGAGCACAAAATGTACCCGGGCCTCAAATGTCAACGCGACCGCTCTCCGTCCTCGCCTAAGACAAAACGCATACACAACTGAAACACATCCTCGTTGTCTTGTGTTGCTCGTCATGCAACGAGGGGCACATGACTTAAATCGGGTGTGGTGCATGACCTGTTATCAGACAAAAGCGTCCCACAGAGAGAGCTGACGGGGGCTGTGCCTCCCCGCCTGTCCCGTCTGTCGGCAGTCATGAGGTCTCCATCCCGTTCGCCATGCCGTGTCTCGTGGTTCAAAGCCCATCAAATGTTTGAGCTAAAAAATCCCCTCGCTGTTTCAAACATCCAGGCACGGCAGCGTGTGGTCAATAAATCAGCTGCTTCAGCCTGAGGAGAGTGGCATTAACCGGAGGAGAGGCAATGCAAAATACCTCTTTTTAAAGCATATTGCCTTTAAATTCTTTTGGTCGGGTCCTATAAATATCTCACATAGAGGGGCCTGATATCACCCAGTGACAATAGTTGGTTTGTATTGCCTGCTTAACCCTGAATCCTCTGCACACTCTGCAGTCATGCAAAGTTAAAGGCAAATGTTTTAATGACAGAAGTTATATTCTGTTGGATCTCATTTACTGATCCTTTTTTTTATTGCCTCCCTGATTCATTCATATAATTAATTGTCACAATAAAGATAATATCTAAAGGTTAGTGCAAGAAGTCAGAGTGACATCAGGTTTACTGAGATCTTCTGTCAACCAAACTAGTCTTGCCTCACCTTATCTCAGTCTCAGTGACAGAACTACCTACCCAGGATTAATGATGCATCCTTAACTCTGCAACACTTTTTCACCCTAATAAATATTCACTATATTTTTATGATGCATCCTAGGTTTCATAGGCAGGCAGTTAAAATGCTTCTGCAAGTGTTACAAACCCTTTTAAAGCAAACTATTCCACCGGCAGTGAGGAGGTGCTGTGTAGAAATGAGTGAAGATGGAGGCCAGGGGAGAAGAAAAGGATGTGACTTATAAAAGTTTATTACTGAACATCCCCTCTTTGATATGGTCGATAACTGATAACGGCCTGCAAAGTGTAACCAAAAGGGCGAAATCAAATTGAGCATAAATAAAGAAATGTGTTTGTGTGTGTGTGTGTCAGTGAAAAAGCCACTCGTCCCATCACAAGGTATCTCCATTGAGAGGCAGAGCCCCCAGGCAGCTGGCCGCAGCCTACCCAGGGCACTTTAAATTAAAGTAGTGTTCACTAACACAAGGTTAGTGGGTTCATCCACTGTGCAGATACTGTATGAAAAGAGCCAATTGTCTGGAGCAGTGCTGACGACTGCATGAAAAACAAGCACAGACGCTTTGAATCGCAGGCCTGTATGTAACCATGGCGAATTGTGGAACGAATCAAAGAACGAAAGGATGGACCGAGGGACATAAAGACAGATGAAGAGATAGATGGCTGCAAAGACGACTGTCCCCTAGAGTGATGGCTGCTTGAAAAAATGTCAGGTTTGGAGTGTATGCATTCATTCTGTGGAATATGTTAAATAAAGAGTTGGTTCAAACACTAGCCGAGTTGTCTCTCTGTCATGTTATACATTTCAATTTTTTGATTAGCTCCTTTTATACAATATATTTAATACCCATGTGTGGATGGTTAATTATTAAGGTTGGTGTTTTATTTTTCTAATTTTCAACAAATCCCACAAATGAACAATATGTTAGTCCGTCCACTGAGGCTGGAGCGTGTGCCTTTCAGTCCAAAAGTTGTTGCTTCCTTTTGTTATTGGTAAATACAGCTTTAAAATACCTAATGAGTATTTCCTTAGACAGCTGGGCATTGTAGTTTTAAACAGACGCAGACAGTGTAATAACATTTGGTGCATTTATAGGAGATGTTGAATGTGTGAGCAACAAGTTCCGCGTGATGAAGGAATGTGTCACACTGTCCCAACATGTGGTGTGTTCATAATAGTTTTTGCACAATAATGGAAGTCTCTGGCACAGGGAGACACATTGAGTCAGATGTTAGCAAAACACACTTTACTTCACTCTGACATGGAGGTTATGTTTTAACCCTCGTCCAGTTGTTTGTTAATTTGTTCGTACCGGACATATTACCATGGAACTTGGGGGATGGATGTGGGATGGGTCCCATTCAAATTTGGTGGAGATCCAGGATTTTCCCCCCCACTTTCTTTAACATTGCGAGATTGTGTGTTTGACATTTTCACAGATGTCTCAAGGAATAATTCAAGGATCTTGATAAAAAACAAATCACTCACATTTAGGGAAGTGATATGAGTTTGTGTAATTCGGTGCAGCTGGATTGCATTTTAGAGGACTGTTATGTTGTTTTAATAGGATTCAAGAACTTGTTGAATATTACCAGAGATAGGTAGGTTAGTTATTTGCTGAGCATGGTGACTGATGAAGAGCTACCACAGGCGAAATGTTTGTACCATGTTCCAAGATGATAAAGTATAATAACCAGTATGATTCATTTGCTTAAATACAGGTCATGTGTGGCTTCACATATTCCATTTGTAATAAATAGTCATAAAATGTGGCTAAAAACGCTGATGGAACAAATCATTCATTTCCAGCATATCACACACACACACACACACACACACACACGCACACACACACACACACACACACACACACATACACGTGCACACAAACTTGCGCAAGTACATAAGAGGAAGAGGCAGAAGGCTTATTCAGTTCTTGAAAAGGAAGAAGCACGTTATCAGTCTTCAACTGCCATGTAAAGTGGAGAAGTTAGGCCTCTATATTCACTATGCAAAGTGACAGCTGAGCAGCTGGAGTCAGTGGGGAGAGGAGATGCGTAAATGATCTAACCAACCTTGTTAAGCTGAGACTCGTTTAACACACACTCACACACGATGATGAGTAAGATATTACATTAATTGAAAATACGCAGGTCATGATCCTAGACGTTCCAAATGTTACAATGTTACATGATGCAGTTTTCCAGTGGAACACTTTCAGTCACAAAACAAACAGATTTACTGGTTTCGGAGTAACTTTAAAATGTGCTTTTGATTTATACCGTTGTTTTCAGAACCTTATCTGGCGCGTTGATATGTTAGTCATCTCTGGATATTCTGTGGCGAGTGTTTGTGTGAGTTTTTTTTTGCTCAAGGCACAGCTTGACAAACCACAAAAATTCCTTCACTGCTCGGAACAAAGAGAATTTTCAAACTGCTTAGAAATGTCACATGACGTCTGGTTTGGATGAAATCTAAAAATTATGGACACAAGCAGAATCTTATCGCCCCGACAGAAGTGTGATCCAGACTTTTGATAAATCATGTTTCCTATTTATAATGGTAAGGACCATGGCTAGTTATTTTTAGAAGAATTTCTCACTCGTTCTAATGAAACCTCATGTCCGATCCGAGCTGTGGCAAAGAACCTATCCAATGGATTCAGAAAAAGAGTGGGAAAATGATATTTAGCTGCCAACTATCCTACTTATCCAAATTTATTTTTTAAAGTGTTTCTGCCAAATACTGGAAAAGCCTATGTCTATGAGCCAGAGCCAGGAGCTGCATCAGGAGCCCCGCTCCTTCAGCCTGCGATCCACACCCTGGAGCTGCATCGGAGGAACTGCTTTCATGGTCCAGTGGGACCAGTCAAAGATTTGCAAACATGCAGACACGCCTTATCTGCACCGCATATCTGCCAGATACTGAACAGACACAGGCGTTTGCTGATAAAACAGCGAAAGCACAAAACCACGTGAACCCTCACACCTCCGAACCTCTCACACAACTCCTCTGATCCTATATTCAAAAAGCCCCCTGTTAACAGCAACTAAACACAGTTACAAGGCGAGAATGTACACAGCCACTTGTGTGTTTATCATTGGTAAATACACACAGCTGTAAACGTCCAGTGTAGCAAGCGAACAATGCTGGCAGCTCCACACCTCCAGCACAAGGGACACATTAAGAGAAATAGTAGGAGGAACTGGCCCACTCACTCTACAGAGCAGTCCCTATGTGTCTGTGTGTGTGTGTTCAATGTTAAATGTCCTCATTGTTTGTTATATGATATTAAGAAGTAGATAAAGACTTTTCAAGAACATTAATCAAGAGCTTGAAAGCTTTGCAGGAAATGTTTTACTGTTCAGTTCATGTGCAATCTCTCAGAATCTGGCCGCTTATGTTTCAACTCGGTGCATCAACTTTAAAGCATCCATGATGATGACTTGCGCCATTGACCATCACAAGTTTGCTTACTCGATTTAATCGAGTCCCAAGGAGGGGAGGGGAGGGGAGGGGAGAGAGAGAGAGAGAGAGAGAGAGAGAGAGAGAGAGAGAGAGAGAGAGAGAGAGAGAGAGAGAGAGAGAGAGAGAGAGGCCAACCTCACTTGCTGGCGTGGTCCACTGCTCAACCTGTTGTTCAGGCTTTTTCCCAAAGGACCTGAATGAATAGTTCACTCAGGGCTAGTTCTGTTAAAAGCGCAACATGCGCAGGTGCTGCCACAAGCTGAATTGATATGTTTATTAAAAATGTACATTCGGTAAGCTGGGCATATTTTTACCATCAAACATGCACAAACGTCATGAGCAGGTCTGTGCAAATCATGCACACACACTGATATCACTTTAAAGTGAGAAGGGTTGATCTTCCCCGAACAAAACATCCCATTTTTTCCCCTTTATAAAATCAAGATGTTGATAATGATGTGGGTGAAAGGCTAAACTGACGACAAGCAGTTGCCAGAGAATGAACTTCAGCAACTGCCTGGCTTTTGCAAGAGTATGAAATCTCCAATTTCAACAGCAATCCCTATGGCCTACAGCGACACAGGACCCGGACACTGCACTTGGTTGCTGGTATGGCTGGCTGTGAACACGCATACTCAAACACATGGACACATACACAGGAGGACCTCCCACTGACTTTTCCCCAACTCACCCGGTGAGCACTCCCTCTTAGCAATCCCTTTTTTTTCCGATGGCCGTTGTGAGTAGCAGACGGTTTTGCCATCCCTCTCCTAAAATAGCAACCCGTTAGCACAGCCAGGTCAGATGGTTTTGAAACATCCATGGCAAACGGTGCTGGAGTGGAGGGGTGATGGGGTCAAGAAGTGCGTGACCACCTCCTGGAGAGCCTCGAAGAGGTTGTCATGGGTGGGCCTAAAGTGGAGTATTCTTTCACGCTAGGGTGTCAATGAGTGCTGGGGAACAGAGTAGGGGTATCTAAAGCTGCTTTCAGACACTCACTGAACGCCACAGATCCTCCTGTCTCTGACTCTCCAGGGGACTTGGTGTAAAACGCAAATGTCCACATGAGAGTATTGGTTGCTTCTGCAGAAATTTCAGCATCTGGCCCGCTAGTATAAAATCCAAGGAAACCTCTGGAGAACGTCGGGACCCAATTCTCTGGAGTTCATCCGGAGATCACGTCTGAAAACAGCTCAAGAAAAATCTGTGGCGTGAGAGTGTTTGCAAGAAACAGGTGGTGGTCATTTGATTGTCATTGTAACAGTTGAATTGAGAGAGATGATGTCACTTTTATTACTCTTATCAAACATATTTCATCAACCCTTCTAACCTCAACAGTTAATAAGTGAGTAAACTAAAAACCCAGGCTAAAGCTTCGACTTGTACTTCGACTGAATGACAGCCTTGGGAAATATCCTGGATAGCCACACTGTCGTCTTTTGGCGTCCTCACAGTAGCTGTTTTGATGAGGAGCAGTGTCGAGGTTCCACCGCTTGACTTTTTAGACTGGTTCGTGTCCCATCCGACTGCTAACGTGGAGGAGATGAGGTTTATGACCTATACTACTGCCAACCATCAGGGGGTCATCAAGATGCCAGGGCTTCACTTTTGGGAAGCGGTCACGTAGTCCATCTGTAGTTTCTCAACTGAAGTATTTTTTCCTTTTTTTCTTGGGTCCTCTTCCTTCTGGAAAGTACTACAAAGTTCACTCCTCAGTCCTGCTGCTGTTTGTCGACTTGTCTGAGCTAATCACAACCCCCCTTTTGTGGAGCTGTGAGGGGCAGATGTGAAAGGGTGTTTGGTAGATGCTGCTAAAGGCATATATTTGACAAGCAATGATATTAGATCATGAACTTTATTTAATTACTATCCTTAAAAACATGAAAAGAGCCACGATTGAGTACGATGTTGATTAAGGCTCTGTTCCAAAGTATTTAAAGTTATTAGTTGAGTTACAAATGTCAATGGAATTTTGAATTTTTATCAATTTCTTGAACACTACCCAGAGTTATGTCTTCACTTAAGCTCTATGATTTTATCGCAACTATGTGTAAATTATCCTTAGTTGTGCAGGACTTTTGAGTTCTTACACAATTGGAGCCAGGGACAACTTCTTGTTGTACAACAACTTGGAATGTCATGCTAACAAATGGATATTACCACAAACATTTTAAGGAAGAATGTTGGCTAATACTGTTCACAGTATCCTGCAACGTACAAAACTGTTATGCGCCAACACTTGCAAACTAACAGGCAAATAATGGTTTCTAAGAAACACAACCAAGACATATTTCTTGCTGCATTCATTTGTGTTTTCACAGACTAATCAGAACCATGACAAAAGTGTTTATCAGCGTCAACTCGAGAAAACTTGCCGATCAATTTATAGGCAGTGGGAGCAATCAAATGCACCATCTGGTTTGACTGATCTTGTCCTGAAAGTACTTTAAGCCATGCCGCTCATCCAAATTCTGGAGAGGAGTTTTCTACTAGAGAAAAGGCTCCAGATCTATAGGCAAACCAGAGGATGGATCCTTTACACTTTGTGTCTCTTCCACAGGCAGGCGTTTGACGTATTGATTCGTCAGAGAAGTGGTCCCAAGGTCGACATGGCAACTGAACATCCAGCCTCCTAATGACTTAACCACATCAACTCCTTCTCTTCTGCGCCATTCACCCTCCCTCCATCTGTCCCTTCAGGCACCAACCGTGGATAGAACACGGTGAGTCACGTTGGAACAAAAAGCTCCATTCAAAACACACACATAAACACACACACACACACACACACACACACACACACACACACACACACACACACACACACACACACACACACACACACACACACACACACACACACACACACACACACACACACACACACACACACACATGCACAAACTCCTGATCAACTCTAGCCAGCACGCCTTCTAATAAAAAGTCCCTCTCTTCTTCAGTAACAACCCTTCCCCCCTCTCCCCCTCCCCATACACACACACCACTGACGCCCTCTCAATCTCCAGGCAGAACCAGATCCCCATGGCTGCGGTGAGACCAGATCAAGCCAATCCAGTTGTCGAGCGTGGATCAAGGATCAAGTAGCCATGCACGCTGGTGCAGCTCCCAGAAACCAACAGGAGCCAAACCTTCAGAGGTTGTCCCACCACATCACACAGAGTGTTCGTTTGTGAGTGTGTGTGTGTGTGTGTGTGTGTGTGTGTGTGTGTGTGTGTGTGTGTGTGACAGAAGCAGAGAAAAGAAACCAGGATTTAAAGATAAAAACCATAAGAGCAAACCAAATCTATTTTGAAGTTTTGACTTCCTTCCTCACACAAGGCCTCAGCTTCCTTTCTTGTCGTCCCACATGACACACCACCATGATCACTCACTGGCCTTTTCACGGGCCTGTGCTCTGGTCAAGGGTGATTTGTTCGGTTTATGGGCTTCTTCTCACAAGGTTGAGAAATATTTAATCAAGTAACTGCGACCAGGGTTCATACACATTTTGACCAATTGATTTCCATGACTTTTCCATGACTTTTTAATAACTTTAAACCAAATTTCCATGACCAAACATTTTGTAAAATCTCGATATATACATGAAAAAGTGACAACATTTTGTATTTCAGCTAACAATGAGAATTCCAAAGCATACAGTATACCTTAAATTACACAAATGAATGAGAGACAATAGTTTGATTGAGGTCTTTGTCTGTTGTAACCCATGGCATGCACTTTTCCATTTGTAGCAAAGCATGGTTAAATTTACACTTCCCTGGCATTGTGCATTATCCAGCATGCTTCCCCACCAAGCTTTTCAATTAGTATGAGAGCGTATGCCTGCTTATATTTTGAGCGTATTTCTTTTAAAAACATATGAATTATTTAAAACGCAGCATAATGAACGACATGAAATTATGAATATAACAAGTTTCTATGACCTCTCCAAAACTTTTGGGATTTTTGGGAAGGACTTTTCCAGGCTTGGAAATAAACATTTAACAATTCCATGACTTTCCTAGGTATTTCATGAGCGTATGAACCCTGTGCTACACATTGAACTTACCTAGAAAATAGCATATCAGTCATGAGTTTTTTATTAACGTCTTTATTTTCTGCCTTTGACCATATAACTTTAGAAACCCATAGTGATTTATCCTAAACTAACCTCTTTGTTTCATTTAAGGTCAGATTCTTCACCTAGATTAACATATTATTAGTAATATCTGTTAGATAAGAGTTACAGTTACTTAGAAGGCAAAGTATTAATCATGCAAAATGGCCCATTTGATAATATCAGTGAAGTGCCCTTTCTAAAGATGCCTGTTTGGGCTGTTGGTTTGGCCTGTTGTGATGTTGGTTGCAGCTTTTCTTTCGGAAACTGTAACAGTGACCTGCAGTAATTGAGTCGTGGGAAGGAAAGACCTGTTCCTGGACTCAGTCCTCAGAACCCCGAAGCTGCACCACAAGCTGTTGTTGTGATCAACAACGTCACTTGCATTGGTAAGTCCAAGCTGCTGCTGCTACAAAGCACTGGGCACCTGTAAAGTGTATAAAAAATGGAATATTTCACGAGTTTACATCGCACCAAATCTAACACTGCACTCCCCTGGGCCCTCAACAATACAATGCTATTTGTGAAGGCCATAAGATGAATTGTTCTTGAGTTAGGCGAGCCACATACAGACAGATAGATGTTTAACGGCATTATTATAGATAAGTTAGTTCGTTTTTTCAAGACTTTCTTAAAATAAACATCAAGAGACCATGGGAACACTAGTTTTTTTTCTGGCTTTAATCCTTCCTCCTGTTCATACTGGCCACTAAATATGAGGCTGCCGCAGACTGAAGTAGACAAAACAAGGGAGTATCTTCCAAAGTTCCTTTTAGTATAAACTTCCCTCTTTTTGTTTGACAGTGAGGAGTGAAATTTGTTCTAAAAAGACTTTGGAGGATATTCCACATCATTTGTGTATGTTGGATAGTTCAAGCCACATATTCATTTCTGATAAATGTCTGAATAAATGTTTGCACAAAATATTGAGGGTGGACATTTTCCCCATCACTGATATTGAATCTACTATTGATTCATCAACTTTTATCTTAAAAGCAGAATTCAAGATAAAACTAACGGTGTGGTTTATTCGAATTTAGAGCCGTTTCAAGGTTCATAAATTAAATTTAGAGGTTTGCAAGAATAGGTCTACATGCTGTTTTTTTCTCCAAAATATGCATTTTATGTCTCATATCGTACATATACATAAAACATGAATATGTTGTAAAACCTGGCCGCCTCCCCGAAATCCCAGTTTAGAGCTCTGATTGGTAAACTGGTCCAATTTTTTGCAGCTGGTGCCCTGCTTGGTGTTGAAACAACCCCTCTTCATGATTAACTGTAAACATCATTGTAGCTACGGTAACTATCGGTTCTGCCAAACCAATTCAAGACAAATTAGCAGCTTGGTGGGTATATTACATGGGCTCGGCCGACCGATGGTGTAACTTGATCACTCTCTAAGTCACTCCCTCATGGAGACTCCGGGATGTAAACCTGGACTGGGGCCAGGGCAGCCAAATAGGATTTCATCAAGTGTTGAAGCACAGGGGACATTTAAACTGGTTAAAAGAAGAATGGTTTCAAATTCTGGGAGAAAACACTATAAACTGTTCTGTATATAAAAAAAATGGTAAAGATTAAAGGGGAATTGCTTGTACAGCAGGACAATAATCTTAAACATGCCTCAAAATCAACAATGGACGACCTCAAAAGATGCAAGCTGACCCACAGATCCCCACAACCTTGACCTCAACCAACATCTGTGGGTAGAGCTCAAAAAGCCACTGCAAGCAGGTCGGCCCCAAAATTCTCACTGAACTAGAATCTGTTTACAAGCTGACATTTGCTAAGGGGGTGTCACCATGCTGGGTGCCCAAACTTTAGTTAAGTTCCTGTTTTGTTATGATTAAACTGTAAAAGAACCAGTTTGCTTAGTGTTGGATTGAACAGAAATGTTGACCAGGGGTGCCCAAACTTTTTCATGCCATTGTAGAACATGTTTTTCTTCTAGGCACTGTGCCAGTATTCACACCAGCAGTCTATGTGGGAGGAATCTCTGTGCGGGTCACAGGGTTTGAGTCACACACTGGTGCGTGTGTGTGCCATGACTGTGATAATAAGTTCATAAAGAGACAGTTCACGGTGTGCTTTATGGCCTTTTGGTCACATGACTGTTTAGTTCTTGACTTATTTATGGTGTAAAGATTTTGACACAACTTTTGTCTTCAGACAGGAAGCCTGACAAATGGGAGATGATAAAAACTTCCATCCCCGCGAGTGACAGCCCCCATAAAAATTACACAAGGAATCCTAAAGAAAAACCTTCGGTCCTGACAGTTGAGCTCATTGGCCAGGAAAAAGCTTGTTTTCTGTGCATGGTTGTCCTCTCATTGTTCTCTGTAGGCATTGTTGCCAAGTTCCCAGTCAGAAGTAGATTATTCAGCATGTTTGCTTTGACAGCGCAAAGACGAGGGTCGGGGTGCAGGAGTGATCCCCAGGGGAAACTGTCTACCTGGGACATATTACACAGAAAGCTTCTACCGTTAACTTTCAACATGCTGTTTATAATCTCTACAAACCCAATAAATGCACCTGTAAACGTCTACTCTTTTATAAAATCCGAATAGAGCATCTCAACTAAGTCAAGAATCTCCAGATAGTCATAGTATAGTCATAAAAAGTAAAGTATAGTCATAAAAAGTTTGCAGATCAAAGTCCCATTACATCTATTAGTGATATACTATTTCCTCAGAGATATTTGTCTCACGTAAAAGAACTGAGGCAGCAAAGTCAGATGCACATTTATGTTAATTCCCATGTGGATTGATATAAATGGCATATATCTGTAGATCTATCTCATGAGTTTTTTTTCCCTGGGGCGGCTCTTTGCAGGTATTTCTTAAAAGTGAACGTCCACATGGGATGTTCGTCATCACATTGAATGTGTTCCTGGAATTGACATGTCTGTGCCACAGGCGTATATTCTTATCTAACACAGACAACAAGTTTCTGTGTCTAAAGAGACTGAACATCTACAGCCCCGCGAGCGGACTGTCTGTGATACTGTGCTTAAACACAGTGGAGCTTTAAGCTAAATGCTAACTTTAACCGGCAAACACATTTCTTTGTCTCTGTGACGTGAATGAACAAACAGTAAGTTGCAGTAGAGGCCGGCAGTTAGTACAACAGAAGTATACACATCTATGCACAGTATAATGGAAGCACAGTGCTGCATTCAGGGCGGCGTGGTGGTTGGCAAGAAGGTTTCCGGTTCAGCCAGGGGTCCTTCTGTGTGGAGTTTGCATGTTCTACCAGTGTTTGCGTGGGATCTCTCCCGGTAATCCAGAATGGTTGTTTTCCTCTTTATGTTGGCCCTGTGATACGCTGGGGGACCTGTCCAGGGTACACCGGGCCTCTGGCCCATTGTCAAGCTTAGATTGAAAAAAATGACACATATACAGGCCACAACAGATTACATCCCTCCATGGATTCAGGAAGTATCTGTTAGAAAAAGCAAATGAAATTGTTTTAAATGCCAATTTTCTCAGAATATTTGAGAAGCACATTGTTAATATTCCCTTAACTCGCAACTGAGTCTTGACCCAGATTTACAAAAAAAAAGAAAAAAAAAGAAAGAAAAACGCCTGTGGGGGCAAGCGTAGAGCTACAGTAGTCTGTACAGTGTGTGTAACACTCACAGGATGGGGTGTGGTGAGAACAGGAGTCATGACGGAGAATATTTAAGAAAAATCAAGAGATTTTTGAAATTGAGGGATGAGTCAGTGTCATGACACAGACTGCATCTTGCTACGCCCACTCTCTGGTCTTACGCCCGACCATCTCCAGACACTCACACAGACAGGGTGAGGTAGAGGCAGGAGGCCAGAAGCTGGTGGACTCCACAAAACCCTGATGCAGAACAAGCCGACACCAGATTAGTGTGAGTCACAGAGGAATTTCCCTGACACATTTTAACCAAAGAAAGTCTTTTTCACTCTCAGCTTCTTGGTAGAGATGAGCGGCATCAAGTGATCTAGGTCATGTGCACCGAGCCCTACAAATTCCAGCTCCGTTAAAGGCAAGCCATAACCGACATGAGCAACCACTTAAATATGTATAAATCTGCCTTCACTTAATTCCCTTTGATTATGTTGTACGTTCATCGAGGAACAACTAACAGCACAACATATTTATGTCTACAATTATTCCGTAATAGTAGTTATTTGGTCTTAATCCACTGACTGTTTTCTTTTCTTTTGTGGACATGATATAATCTGACCTCAGAGGATTCTATATGGAGCCAACAACAGGCCAAGGAGCAGTGTGATTGACAAGGCAAACTGTTAATCGATGTAGGTTTATAAGGTAAATAAGACTGATGAACTGCCACAAACGTGATATTCAGATTTCTTCAGATTTGGCACAATTTATGACTTGGACTCAAGAGTGAACTGGTTAAATTGGTGTTAAGATTTCAACAGCTCAAGGTCACTGAGCCCAATTCTCATTGGGCCTTGTGACCCATGGAGGGTATTTCATTGCGTCTGGCACAAGCCTCCACTTTAACTTGAGGATAAACTCATCAGAATTTGGTTGTCAAAGGTTAAAACTCACTGAAACCTGACAAATAATATTTTGGGCCACAGCTCAAGAATCCATAAGTTTATTATGACAATATACAAAAAAATCTTTTATTAAATTCTTAACAAAGTTTAAGTACCTTTGTTATACAATCTTAACAGACATGAATGTAAACAGCACCCTGGTTGGCAGAGCAATACAACCAGGGCTGAATGCTTGGCTGGAGTCCATCCAGCTTGCCGCTTTCTTGAGAGCATTATCCAAACAGCTTCCCACTGCATGTTTGTTACTGCTGGAGTTGGCTGCTCCGCTCCACTCGGATTGTGTTGGGGTAATGGTCTAGAAAGTGATGCCGTAGCTGAATTACACCATTCTTAAAACCCTGGCATGTACGTGTTGTAAATTGTCTGGGTCCTTGTTCTGCCTTTTTCCTCACGTTAAGTAACATGTAGAGAGGCAATGTTTGAAGCTTTACCGAAAAACTGTCATCCTAAATACATTGCGGTCCATTCCCGTACTACCTTGGGTTCTCAGCAACATCCCTACCAAGTTTGAAATTGATCAGTTCAGCAGATGCAGGGAAAATGGAAAAAGAGAGATTATTCCATTTATAGTTCCAAATGAGAAGGAAATAAGAATTATAGTGTGTGTTTTGGACACCCCCCCCCCCCCCCCCCACATACACACACACCACCACCACCACCACAACCAGGGGAGTTCTACCAGCAGCAGAGCCAACCATTTTAAACAGCACCTAACAAACCAGCACACACCAACACACATTTGTCTGCATGTCCAGCAGCTGCATTAGATATAAATCATGTCCATTAATGTGCACAGAAAAATGGGCCAAATCAGGCTCATCATAAAAGTTTTTTGCGCAACAAGCACATTCAAGCTCACAATCTACTTCTGTCACACACACACACAGACACACACAAGCATATATAGAGTGTCCATCCAGTGGTGCTAAGTAAACAGATACAGAGGCAAGTATGGTCTCTTTCTCACATCCACACATTTAAACAGCGCCCAAAGTAGCTTGGCAATCATGCTCTTTCCTTTAACAGATTCATCACCAGTGTTGCACAAGCCATTTGGTCAGCAAGACTGTGTGTGTGTGTGTGTGTGTGTGTATGTGTGTGCTTTCTCTTTGTAGGAGAGACTAACACTATCCCGTTATACATTGCCTGTTTAAGGCAGGAAAGACATTTTGTCTTTCCGGTCTGTATGAAATGTATGAGAATTAAATGGGGGGGAGGGGGATTGTTTACCGTCTTTGTGCCGGCAGCGGGATCGTCACAAAGTGTGAAAGACGACGAACAACAAGACAAGAAATCGCATCAGACTCTGGAAAGTCGACACACTAACTAAAAATCACACACTGGGGCGACAACATGCCGCCTCATATGATTTAGTGTGCAAAACCAAATGGAGCCTAAAGACGGGTAATCTTAACAGGAATAGAGCGGTATCTCTGTGTAAAGAGGACTTGTGATAGTGTCTCTGTGGCCGCTTATCTGTGTTAATCAGACGGCCACAGGCTCTCGCTATTAAGATCACTACAGAGGGTGGATGTGTGATCTGGAGGGTGCTACTTCAGAGCAGAGAACAAAGCAGATGTTTCCACATGGTAGGGAACTGTGCAAGGCTGGCATTCAAGCCCTGGGGGGCCCATCAATAAATGCTAGCTTTAGAGCAGTTATTGTAGTTGGCCAATCATATTACAGGCAACAGTTAAACTTAATACGCTGTAAAGGGCTGCCCAGAAAATCTGCTGCGCTCTCATCGACACATTTAACCATCTGTGTCAATGCGTTCCAATTTTATATTTTTATAGGTTTTGTCAAACATGTTATTTTCAAAACTGATGAATTGATGACCTGCTGAAGGGGGGGGGGGGGGGGGAGTGTGACAAGGCGTTCATATTTCTGACAGAAACTATCGGGGGCCATTTGCTTGGGCTGTGAACTCTCCTGCTCACAGAGGTGGGCGATGAATAAAAGAATAAAAGGAAAGAAGAAGCAGACCAAGAATGGAAAGGTAAACAGAGATTACAAATGCACGACTAAACGAGATCAGTCGTTAAGTACTATTTGATCTTCCCAGAGACGGAGAAAAAAATGTGTCTGCTGAGTTCTTAGAGGAACAACCTTTGGATGAGATGGAGAGAAACAGATGATTTGAAAGGCGAGGAGCAGGAAAGAAGAGACGAGAAGAAGAGAAAATTGGAAGTCTGTGAAGTTGACACAACACCTTTCATTGAGAGCTAAAAGTCTATTATACTACAGAGATGTGCTACATACAGGTTACCACCACACACAGCGACGGCACACTGTCCCCGAGCGACTTGGCCGGGGAAAGTCTGCGAGGCCAACTGGACAGACATACCACGGCTATAATTTCAGTGTGCCTGGGCTGCAGATTAGCCACGGTGACACATAAAACCTGAATGAAAAAGCCAAGTGGTCAGACAAGAAACAACACGACTGATAAGTCATGGAGAAATCGCTTTGTAAGTGATTCTGCAAAACCACTTCGGGTCCCAGTGAAAGCTCTCCAGGCTCTAGTGTTCTTAAATATTTGCCAACATTGCACTAGAATTGCCATACATATATTATTCATTATTTTATTTAATTAAGGAAAATGTATAATGCATGTGTACATGTTTTTTTAATAAGTTTCTACACTTTAAATCCTTCAATATTATACTTATTCAATTTTGTTCAGCTTACCACAACATGTTTAACTACAAATAAAGCAGTTTGATTGCTTTGGTTAATTTTAAATTCTAATTTTATTGGATACAAATATATTGAATACATATGTACCTGTTTTAATCCTCTTGCTGCCATAAAACATTATGAAGAATAAAAAGAAAGAATATTTCTTCAACTTAGTGATGGATTATTCTCAGTAGGTGGCATCCTTCTCATGGAGACATGAGAGAACAGTGACGAGTCAAGTTTCTATCCCAGCTTTGGTTTGCATGTCTGTACATGTTGAACTGGTGGTAAGAATCAAAGCAGATAAAGATCTATGAAAAGAAATTACAAATATAGTAATAAGATACACTATAAATCTTATTCAACGATGTGAAGAAATTATTCATGACACTCAACAATTTTACCAGTGATCAATCAACAATTTCTAGACACAGAAAAAATACAGTTGGGCCAAATTTGATTTACCTGACTGTTTAGCACAACTACCACAATTTGATTTTAATTTTTTATCAAACATAATTAATTTCATACATTTAATACTCTTTCTGAATTAAAAGGTACCTTATTGATCCTGAGGGAGATCTACATATAAGGAGAATGTTTTACTGGAGAAAATGAATTAAAAAAATCGGCTCCACAGACTGGATTGCATGATTTATAAGTTTCTAGGGTTAAAAGGATTCTACTGAAACAGTTTTAACATTTACCAGTTTCTATTGTTGGACCATTTTTTGTCTTTATTGACATTACTAACTTGTTTGGAGCGTATTATGTTACTTAGTTGCTGCACCAGTCTTTATTGACACATAATACATTTTGTAAAATGAGAGTAATTGTGTTACATTAATTTCAAATTCCAGTCAACTCTGATAACTCTGATAGACAACAAATAAGGAGACAGAAAAACAAGAGGCACTTTGAGATAAAATATATAAAACTTCTTTCTTTGGTATCTTTTTAAAGCTCAGGTTGAGGAAAATAGATCCTTGAAAATACAGACAAACATTTATTTCTTATCAGCAGATTTGTGTCTCAAGAACTCATCAGCCTTGAAACAGAGCATCGGTGTTTGCAACTGAGCTTGGCAGCAACTGGCTGCCTACAACTGGTTCCAACAACCAGCGCATAAACATGCATGAATAAGTTACCAATCATGAACCCGTTTGGTCCATCTTCAACAAATCTTTCTCTTTTATTGCATCTGTTAACCCGGTGCATCTGAAAAAGTTTACCAGCCAGCCAGATTTAATCCAGCCAAATTCTCATGAAGGACTCTTCTGTTAATTTCAATCGGTTTCATCCGACTTTTGGTTTGCGCTTTGGAATAGGGAGCCAAGCCAAGCACATTTCTCTGAGTCATCAGAGAGGGGAGCTAGCGGGAGGAGGAGGAGGAGAAAGAGAAGAAGGAGGAGGTGGAGAAGAGGAAGGGAGGGAAGGAGGAGGAGGAGCAGGAGGTGGCAAGTCCAGAGTTTCCCTCTCGCTCTCACAGGCGAGGGCCTACACCGAGCAGCGACAGGCTGAGAAAACCATGCTCTATTGTTTCAGGCCTGCTGGCAATGTGAGCCTTCCTGAAACTCAGCAAACAACTATCACACACAAATGAGGGAGACGTGCCAAAGCGCTGCTCACTGAGAGACCTGCCAAAATGGAAGAAAGCTGTTGTGTGAAAAGTTTAGAGGGACTTTCATATAATCTGTTGTTTTCTTTGCCTGGCGGCCTGACAGGAACACTTTCAAAAAAGTCTAAGAAAAAAAATATCAATGAGAACAATTCTTTGTAGCTCATGTTCAACACATAATAAGGGACATATTTTAGAACTATCTCCAAAAGACAACACATTTCTGAGGCTGCAGTGATGTTGCCACCTTCTGATACGGCACACCTCACTCCTCCATCCCTTCTGAACTGTTGTCCAGTCTTTCGTACAGATTATATTTGTAGATCAAGAAAAGGGTTGGTCCACGTTGTCAGTGCCTCCACACAGTAATTTGGCACATTTTCAACCCCTAGAATAGATGATGCAGCCTTGACAGAAATTGTTCGACACCTCAGGCCTCTTAACTTCTCTCTCGCTACTCTGCCTACAAGCTCCTTTAAAGTCTCAAGCACCCAAATCTGCTACAGATAGTCAATAGTTCTCTTTAGCCAGGACTTTTTCCAAGGGGTCCTGAAGAACTCAATAAACCCCTTTTTTCCCCTTCCAAATCTACTCTGGAAGCTTCAGCAAGAAACAACTTTAGGCTTGTATCAAAGCTTTTTTATGCACACAGCTGACCATTTGATACTGCCAAAGTGTGTGTGTGTTTGTGGAGGGGGGCTATTTGTGCTCCTTCCGTTCAAATCATGTTTACAAGATATATATTCTTTGTCGATTGGTAATAATGAGTGTTAAGCAGACCATACTGCGGTGCTGTTTTATTTTGTTTTACAGCAGCTGCAGGTGAGTAATGTTGTGTGAATCTTAATATTCTATTGATGATTCTACTTTCTGCACATCTAAAAATAAACCTCTTATAAAACATGTTGTATTGGCTTTTTTGAATGTCTCACAGACAAGTGTCCATCCTTATAATAGAACATTTAATAGAGTTGTTTAATGATTAATAGTCGATTAATGAGTATCGCAGGCAATTATGCAGAAGAGACTCACCTCTATATGGTGACTACAGTTTCTTACATTCACTGATTGAGTATATTGAACAAATAAAAAAAGTGGAAGTAAGTTTTTAAACAGACTCAAACCTAAACAGCGATAAAAAGGCAATTACAGAATCAGCCTATTAGCACCTTAAAACCACAGCAAGAATGAAGTGAATTCTGTCTAAACAAGACCCCAAAAAAACTAGCTCACGTGTTTATCTTCAACATGTTTACGTTTTTTAAGTGTCTTTATAGGTGTAAGAAAAAAAAAAAAATCATCCAGACAGCCACAGCCGTCTTGAGTTACAGCGTTCCTCAGATCACCACCAGTTAAAAGGACTGATTTCTAAATGATATTACTTATCTATAAAAGGATTACATGGTCTCTGTCCTAAATGTATCTCTGATTAACTTGTATGATCTGAAGCATCAGACCCCTCAGGTCAACTGGGTCAGGTTTACTCAATGTTCCCAGAATAAAAACTGTGAAGCAGCTTTTACCTTCGATGATAGCAGCCTGTGGAACCAGATGATAAAATATCAACACAACCACTTTAACTCATAAAGAATGACACTTGTTTGGTTTATCTCGTGATTTCATCGTCTTTAAAAACAACTATATGATTTAATTTTGTGCGCTATTATTTGTGTCACTTCTTATTGATTCAATTACATTTTTTCAATTATTCTGTAAGTGTTAAGAAGCTTGAATTGGATTTTTTTTCTTTTCTTTGTAAATATAATTTTAACA
Source organism: Platichthys flesus (assembly GCF_949316205.1). Taxonomy (NCBI): domain Eukaryota; kingdom Metazoa; phylum Chordata; class Actinopteri; order Pleuronectiformes; family Pleuronectidae; genus Platichthys; species Platichthys flesus. Next base: position 14,128,825 of record NC_084949.1, read on the forward strand.
TTTGTCTTTGTCATAGTGTTTTGTCTTCATTATTTTTGATGTCTCTAATGTCAGATTACCCTGACACAGAAATAAGATCTGTCCTTTTCTACTTACATTTCATCATTGTGTAGCCTAAGTGTAGCATTGATATGGAGGTGAATGTGTGTGTGTGTGTGTGTGTGTGTGTGTGTGTGTGTGTGTGTGTGTGTCTGATCACCTAAAATTATCAATGCTCAAAAAGATATACTTGTATGTAAACACATGGCGCCTTTAAAGGACTTTATGGTTATTTTATGTCCTTTGCCTCTTCAGACCGCTTTATAATAGTGCTAATGTAAGTCCTGCTTGTAATTGCCGAGCAGCCGCCCAGCTTCACTTTGTAGTGGGAGCACAGGTTGTGGATTTAAGGACCATGATTAGTTGTTGATTCTAAGAGGCAAAGTAGGACCATCGCCTTCCTTCTGAGAATCATCGCATCTTGATATAGTTTTCAACATAAGAGTTTATATTGTTGTAGCAGACACTAATAAGTCAACACAATGAAATGCAAAAAACCCACTTGGACCAAACCGTCCGCAGCGTGTGCGTCACTATTTGTGATATAAATGCCTGTTTTTTTGTCACTCTTGCAGTTAACACCTAGTTGGCATGGACAGCATTGTTAGCATCGCTGTGTAAAAATAAGGTGCTGCCGCAGTGTGTCTGGTTCAGGAGCAGCGCGTCGGGCAGGTGGCAGGTTTGTTTACTGCATTTGTGCCACTCATGTGTCATGTCATGTTCACATCACTACAGAGTGGAGCTGGCTATCAATCTTTTTTAATGAATTTTTTGGCAAACATAGGGAGGAGCAACTGCTCTACTGGGAAGGACACACATACCCTAAGAGAAGAAGAAGCTTGGTTCACAGCGCACGCGGAGGATGTGTGACTTTCATTCTTTGAGAGGCGCCAGCCGCTATGTCTCTACAAGGAAAACAGTCGGTTGCCATATTATTTTTCAAAATCTCATAGCTTTAACACACTCAAGTCCTGGTGGCAGTATTAATTGGGCAAAGGGTAGAAGGTGGAAGAAATGACAAATTAATAAAAAGGACAGGATAGAGGGAAGCAGGTAAAACTCAGCAGGGCAGCTTTGAGAAACAACCGTTCATTTCTCATCATGAGATTGGCTCAAACACTCCTGCAGGTTCTCATGTCCCCCTGGAGCCATCAGGCGGCTCCACTGTTTGTTTTCCACTCCAACGTGGGGACCGATTTGGACAAGGGTGACAGCGGAGTCTATTTTCTCCACCTGGAAGCTCGCAGCGGAGGGGAGGGAAACTCAAGACGCGTTTTACCCGCTTCCTAGAAACGGTAAAGCAAGCGGGAGGCCCCACTGTCAGGGAGAAGGGTAGAGAGAGACTGTGCAAGAGTGTGCAGAGAAGAAGAGAGAGAGAGAGAGGGAGAAGCTGAACGCTCTGGCCAACAGATAAGGAATATGTGTGAATGCATGAGTGGGAGTGTTTATGTGCCTGCCTGAGTGTGCGTTTGTGTGTGTGAGAAAGAGAAAATGACAGAATGGTAAAGAGCACATGGTCCAGCCAGGGGGATTTGCTGATGCCCACGAAGATCTGTTTACAGTGAGCCCCCAACGACCCCCCAGAGGATGCAGCACTCGCTGCCAACACGCACACAAACACACACCATCATGGACACACATCATCCCAGGCACATGTCTCAGCAGACATAGATACATGGTGTCTAAGGTCACCTGTTAGAAACATCCGGACCACTAGATTCCAAAGCATGGACCTCTAAAGTAACACTCAAAACCCCAGCCTGAAGGTAGGCGCAAGGTGTGTGACAGCGGAGAAGGAGTGAGAAATGTACCGCACATCCAGCTGACGATGGAGAACTAAATTGCATTGTGAGGTTCAACTTGAGGAGATGAAACAAGCAAAACAAACTTGCACAGCAAAAGAGGCCAGCAAGGTGTAAGCGTGGGAGTTTTAAAGACTCGTTCAGGGGCCTGAAGGCTGGAGGAAAGAAGAGACAGATCTGTGAAACACGACAGCAACAGAACTGAAAGGTTGAAGAACAAAAACAGAGGAAGATGAAATGAAAGGCCAAATGAGGTACTGATCTAAAAACATGGTAAAAAACAACAACTTGATTAATGGCTGTATTCAGAAAACTTAGGTGCAAAGAGTTTGATGATAAGATCACATGGCTCTCATGTGTGTAGGCTATATATGAAAATATGGCCAGTAGCCAACTAGCTTAGCGTAGTATAAAGACAGGTGGAAGAGATCCAGAAGATGCGACTACTGAAGTTACAGTGTCTGGCAAAAAAAGGAGTTCCATTCACCCCCCCACCTCCCACCTCCCTGGTAAAACCTTGTTTAAAATTGCATCCGAGTTTATTTTTAGCGAGATCAATGTAAATGCAGCACAATAGAATCAGCAAACTGCTGTTTGTTTGTTTTACCGACGTGAATCATATTCACTCAACTTAATTTGACTTGAATGTTTTCCCCTGGTCATCCATGACCCCCCCCCCCCCAGTGTCATCAATCCCCCCTCGAGGGGGGTAAGAGAACCATTACGCTAAGCTAAGCTTACTGCCTGCTGGACCTTGATATCTAATATACACACATGAGGGTTATCACAACCTTCTCGTCTAACTCTCGGCACGAGGGCAAATAAGTCTACTCCCCCACTATTCTGTTAAATTATCACCTTGCACCCGCTCTCTGTCCTCCGCAGATCTGCCCTGCTGTGCTGCGCTTTTCACATTTGCACATGACGGCCAGGTTTTAAACCTGCCTGTTACATTTCAGTGGTGGAGCCGTTTCGACACACAAGGACACGTAGGCCAGCTGACTCAACAACCTGCTCTCCTGGCACAGGGATTAAATGTGATCAATGCTCTGCGACCATCATGGCTGTGCTAATATACAGTAATAACATGGCCTGTACAAAAAGATGCAGCTGCCTGAGATTTAGGTGACAGACAAACAGCTCAACTTAACATAGGATCGACATTATAGGGCGTTGCTTCGATGCTATATAGTGGTCACGGTCAAAGTCCAAGGTGTTTATATGTCGTGTGTGGTCCCACCAATGTATACTCAATATGTACACTGTATGCAGGACTGTCAGAAGTAGAGAGAATTGAACCGTGCCCTGATAAGTTTGTATGGAGGTTATTGTATTGTACATATTGTACAGCACTGTGTAAATACGTGAGTGTACGGGAGCAGAGAAGGTGTCTGTGAGTGTAACCACAGGAACAGACATGGAGACAGAGACACAGGAGAGAGAAAGTGGGACAGACAGCAGCGATAGAACCTCTCCTCTCCGCTCTGCCACTGAGGGGAAGCGAAGGAGGTCACCCACACCTACGAGCACTCAATCAACCTGCCGCCGACCTTGCTTGTCCTGGATACATTGCTCTGCTCCCTCTGTTTGTCTGCCTGCGACGCTGCCATCTCTCTGCAGCCGGTGCCAGGTTACATCGCCACGGGCACAGAGGTGCCATTCCACCAGATGCCCATTTTCTGCCCACGCTGTGCCAAAAAAAAAGGAAATCAACGGCAGACAGTTCTGTTATATGTCAATGCTTAGAGAGGTCTCAGACAGGGATCACGACAGAACATGGCCGGGTTAATTAGTATGCAGGGGGATCGCTTTCCTCTTTATCTGGTGATGTATAGCAAAGTGATTTGTTCACCACATGCTGACAATGTTTGAGACCCTGTTTTTATGTGAATAAAGAGACATGAATGTTGAGCTTCATCTGAGGACACCACCAAGGAAATCCCGTCCCGACTCCTCAGGTCACATTTGGTAACTGATAACCAAGCGCAAAAACAATCTGCTTTGATCAAGCCAAGCTTTACCTTACTGTAAAAAAAATATAAATCAGAAAAAAAAGCAATTAGCAATTTACTTTCACTTCTGATCAGTCTTTCAATTAATGTCCTGATTAATTGTTGATTCTTTTGGAACCTTAAAAACTCAGATGACCATTTATACTATTCATTAACACAGGAGAATATTTTTAATTTATCATCTTAAATCGTTTCCCTTATAAAATGAAAATTGTGATAAGTGCTTGTAACGCTTTCTAAAGGCAGCAATGATGTTATTTTGTCCAACAAAGTTGTATTGAGATTTTAATGAAAAAAGTGTCTCCAAAAGAAAAATCAATTATCAAAATAGCGGCCGATTAATTTCCTGCCAACCAACTTATTAATAATTCGACTTGACATTTACATTTTCAACTTGTTCCGTCCATACTCACACAAACTCAGGAAACCTAACCTGCAAAAAAAATCAAAATCACATTTTACAAATGGGATTTTATATAGTACTTATCTAAACAAGGTTACAAAGTGCTCCACGAAATACAGACTTCCAACTTCAAAAGAATATGTTTTGTCGAACTAATTAAGCTATTAAAGTAATAATTTGCCCTTAAACAAAATCATAACATTGGTTTAACTACTCTACATGTCAGCCCGAATGAAGTGACCCCGAAAAGAGGGGGAATTAGCATGTGTGGTTGTAAGCCCACAACCACTGATGTTAAAGTTTATGGATGACATGACAGATTTTAGGAGAAAGTGTCAGCGTCCGACTAAAACAGCAGATCACCAAGAACAGATTGAAGTGCAGGTTTCAGTCACTAATCTCATCCACTTTAGAGCAGGAGTCAAGACGTGTTTTCCATGGCAGATAAAAACTAAACATTGTATAATTACAGGCTTGTCTCACAAGGCAATTATCAGATCATGTAATAAAGGAGGAAACAGCTGAGCTCCACCAGCAGCTATTGCTTGAGAGCAAATTAAGACGCAAGCCTGCCGATATCTCTATCAGCTGTGACAGTCAGGTCACATTCCTTTGTTATGTGCTGTTGGACGGGCTTTCCCCTTTCGGAAAGTTAGTTATGACTGTGGATACAGCTGCAAAGATGGCTCCGCTGACCACAGCTACAAAAGGCATGGAAAGACAACACGTGCCGGGAGAGAAGAGGGAGGAAGGAGGGCAGAAGAAAATAGGGAGAGGCAGACCGAGACAGGGGAAGTGAATGTAATTCATCTTTAAAAGGGCAGATTCCTCAGTGATGTATGGTGTTCAGGACTGAGTGAGTGTGTGTGTGTGTGTGTGTGTGTTTTTGTGAATTGTAGAAATGGGTGTGGGAGGTGTACATTGGCGAGCTACTACTCCTCTTATCGCTCCACAGAGAAATGTGGAGAATGAGGATTCTGGGTTCAGCCCTGCTGATCAAAGACACACACAGAGGCTGATACAACTGCCCCCCCCCCCCCTCTCTTCCTTTTCAACTCTGTTACACACACACACACACACACACACACACACACACACACACACACACACACACACACACACACACACACACACACACACACACACACACACACACACACACACACACACACACACACACACACACACACACACACACACACACACACACACACACACACACACAAAGACATAATTACAAGCTCAGCAAACAGCATGGAGGCTAATGCCAGACGCAATCACTCCACACTGAAAAACTGTATGATGATTGAAACGATGTACGTAAATCAAATAATGTCTTTGCTGCATCTCACACATTGAGCGGCACACGAAAATCAACTTACAAATATTTTCACCATCAATTAATCTAGATATGTTTTTAATCAATTACTTACTAAAAAGTCCATTACAATCCTTTGAGTCCAAAGTCACATTTTGAAATTTTACAAATATATTTAATTTACAATATTAAAATAATAGAAAATCTAATAAATTACTTACAATTAGGAATGCAATCTCAACAATTTCAGCTCAACTCAGAAAAAGCCCCTGCATCTGAATTAAAAGTTGACAATTTCAACTTGTTTTGCACCAAACTGACACATTTTTAAATTATCACAAGGACCAAGGACAACATATTCACAAATCATGAAATTACACTCCATAATTGCCAAATAAATAAAAAATTGGCTGATTGAGAATAATTATCCACGACCCAGTTGACTATATGAGTATCCCTCTTGATAAAAGGTACGATGAATGAAGAGAACCTTTAATCTTTTGATTTATTTTGATCAAATACTTGTTTAGATCTAGAAATGTGGAAAATGCCCATCACAATTCTTTAAGCTAAAATTTACATTGGATTGTTTTGTTTTTTTTGCTTGACAAGCACTGACAAACGAAAAAATATATTTGTATTCCAATGATATGAAATAAAAAATTTCTTGATTTAAGAAATGTAAAAAATTAGGAAAAATAATATCAGCACATCATCAGTATTGGCAGAGAAAAGCTTTCAAATTAAATATCGGCCAGATATAAATACTTCTGCAAATAAGACAGGCAAATAAGATAATACAGAATCTCTGACAAAATCCTTTTCTTAATTTGCCCAGTAAATGTGTATTTTGAAAGGAATTGCATGTGTCTGCCAGTGGGTTGACACAACAGGAGAAGGAATAATAATGAGTGAACTTCGCTATAGGAGACTGAATTCTCTCTGTTGGTGCATATGTGCATATATATGTTATCGACAAGAAGTCAATATTGTAAATCCCTTATAAAAATAGTTGTATTTTCTTCTGATAAGTATCTTCTGATAGAGTATTGATTTCCTTTTTCAACCTATCCCAGGATGCATTACTTTATTCATAAGCTAAATAAATAGCATAATTCCATACCCACTTATTATAAGATGTTCATTCTAAATGGGGTCGGACCAGAGAAGGAGATACTCCAGGCCCCGGTTGCCTTGATGAGATTAAATCATGTGTCATACAAGTGAGTAAAGTAAATGTGTGACTCCTGACTACAGCACTTTACACTAGACAGTCTCATCTGTAATTCAGATCAAGGTCTCATCACGGTGATAGTGTGCAGAGAGACCTGGGTGTCTGACACTATAGACCACTGCCTGTGTGGGTCTGCATGTGTACAAGGTGTGAGTGGATTTTGTTGTCTGATGGTTTTTCTGCATTTAGAGTCCCTTTAGTCTCAGTGCTGCTCCTCAGACTGACTGTATGTATGTGTGTTGATTCAATAAAGATAAAGCAGTGGAGAGTAAGCCTCTTAATAATAAGCAGTACACCCCTCTGTCTCCCAATCTCCTATCTGCTTTTCCATCTTCTGCTTCATCCTCCCTTCATCGTCTCTCTCTGCTCCTCTGTATCTCCACGTCTTCCTTCATCCCCTCCTCTCACCCTCTCTCCACACCTTCCCTCGCTGTGTGTGCTCCCTCCCTATCCCTCTCCTCTGTCTGTCTCTTTTCTCCATTTATCTCTCCTTTCATCTGTCACAGCGCCCTCCTCCCTCTTTTCTCTCAACCTTCCCGTCTCCGTTCTTGTATGTTAAGCGGTGGGTCTGTGGGGTGCTTGTTATCCGGCACCCATCCAGCCGCCCCTCGACTAGGAAGCCAGACAGGCGAGCAGGCAGGGGTGCAGACAAAAGACGCCCAGAGACTGAGCGGAGAGTGACAGCCGCCGGCTACTGCTGCAAGACTGACAGGCAGGAGAAATGCAACTGGATGGCAGGCGTCCAGAGACGCAGCCAGGCAAGTGGTCTGAGTAGCAGAGTGAGAGGCACTCAGTCTGAGGACACCAAACAGGTAGGAAGACGGATGAAAGCAGGCAAGTAGGAGGCAGAAAGGTAGGCAGAGCAGCCAGACATGCAGGTCATCACAGGCCGGTGCACAGCAGCCAGCCGAGCTACGAGCCCAGCATCCCAACAGGCCAGAGGGTCAGTAATTGCATGGCTGATAAACACTGCCTCTGTCTGGGCCTGTCACAGTACTGCAGGCTGTAAATGATGCCTGCATGGCAACTAATAACCCTTTAATTCCTGGGTGCTCGGTTAAGAAGAAGTCTCAACTGAAAACCTGGCTTAAGATAATAAGAACACAGGAAGAATTCAATAAGGCTGAGACAGTTTTAGCACTCAGCTGAAATGTTAAAACCTATTACAACTTCACTAATTTGGATAATGACATTTCTTTGGCTTCAAGTAAGAAAAACCCCCCAAAGTCTCATGGTTGCAGCTTGTTCTTCTACAATAGCAGAATTAATATGTGTGATTTATTGTTCGTGATGATGAATTAGTCATCTCCTACTTGATAGATTTAATTAAAGGGGCTAAGGTACAAAAAAGCAATGATCATTTTCATTTAATCTCAAAAACTCTCCAGTATTTTTTAACATTTTATGAAATTATAGACTGGCCTTGTAAGATGTTGAAGAAGAGCTGCCTTTTACAGTTGGAGAAGAGATTGTAACTTGTATGCTGCAGAGGAGGGCACAAAAAGAGCACATGCAAGTCTAAACCAGAGCAAAACTAACCTCAGGCTGTTCAAACCAAGCCCACTTTGTTTGCAAAGGGAGAAAAAAACATCCACACAAACTCTTAAATATTATTCTCGTCAGCATTCAATGGGCCCATAACCCTGAGGAATTATCCAGACATATTGTGCTTTTTAATATCAGGATTCAATTCCTAAAATTAGACACAGTTGCGACAGTTTCTTTTATACCAGCCTGACTGTGGCTGCAGCAAAGCAGAAATATGTTGCTATAATTCGAATCAGGAGGGAACTTGTGTTAAAACATACTGCATGTATTTCCTCTACTGTACCCTAATAAGAAACATCGTGCTACAACAAGGATGTCCTAGAATAGCAGGAGAGTGACACACAGGAAGCAGGTTTACCAGAGCCAGGGTTGCAGCGCTCCAGTTTCACCATATGGTGAAGATTTGACTCCAGGCAAACGCCTCCAATTCCAATCACTCTGACTCAGCGAAATGCGTTGCCCTTCTTCTGTTCGCCAGATGTGGCAATGGCTTCTCTCAGAACAGCTTACAACAAAACATATATAATATGTTAAATCTTGATTACAGCGACGCAGGATATGAAAATATAAAAAAGCAATACTGTTGTTGGATGTTAAGGCAGTGAGTTGATTGAGTATGCGACAATCTAAGATGGATGAGACTGCTGAAGCATTGCACGACCTTTTCCTCTCATCACAAAGTTAGGAAACAGTGAACGCGGTCATGTCATCAGGCTATTGTAACCTCTACAGTGGCCGACTGCCAACTCTTTCCACAGGCAAAATGCTTTTTTCCCCCTCAGTGGTCCATCACCCACATCTTTATACTCTGGCTGTCTTCCTACTGGGTCAAGTCACAATGACAGGAAACCATGAACCTTCTTCTTTGGGAGCGATACACTTTGACTTCACAGAATCTCGGAGAAATCAACGTGCTCACAACCTCACAGCCTAAAACAAGCCATTAAACACTATTCACCATTTCCAGGAAGTGGAGAGTATCTAAAATGCCAAGGAGCCATTAAATTTAATGTTGCCAAAAAAAAGGGGGAAAAAAATAAAATCTCAAATTAAATAACACTGGCATGGTTCTAGTGCGACTGAGGCAGTTTTTCCAAAGGGGCCTTGTAGTTTCCATCTTTTACCAATTTTCACGAGTAGACTGCAGATAATTGTTCTAATTTACTGGAATCTCTGCTCCCCAAAACAGCCAATTTATGTTTTTGTACTGGTTAGCTCTGGCTGTGGTTAGCTTCCCACAGGCATCCTCCTGTACTTGCCAACATACCATTATAAGATCAATCAAGAGAAGGCGCAGAAAATGACCGGACACGCTGAGGAGAGATGAAAAAGCCTCGACTGGAGGTGAGTCACAGAAGAGAATCACGAGGGCTGCCTGTCTGGGCCGGTTGGAGGATTTATCACACGCTGTGGGAGGTCATTTACAGGATCCTATTGATACAGCACATACTTTATTACATGCTGTTTGTGTGGAAGGATGTGAGGGAACTTATTCATCCTCACGGTGAACTACTACTACTAATCTAATACTTTAACTACAGTACTTTGTTACATGATGGTTCAGCATCAGAGCTTAGCTTGTATTACTTTGACTAATATTACAGGGAAACTTTTATGATTATTATGGAGATATAAAAACTGCGCCTTTGTTGATTGTATTCTGCAGATATTAACATACTAGTGTCTTTAAAATAACTGAATTTCATGCAACGAATACTTTTGCATCATTTACGTAACTGCACAAAGTATATGCACAAAGTGATACAGTACCTTAACATATCCCAGAACATCACAGGAAGCCATTAACACTAATAACAATATTCTATATTACTCTTCCTGTAAAACACTCAAATGAAAACTCCAAAAGCAACATGTTTAGTGTTGCTTTCAAGCATAGCCTGAATATAAAAGGTGGATGATGCGTCTCCACCTACTCTCACTTTCAAGAAATTAAGCTAAATATCTTGAATACGAATGCAGACATTACTTTATTATATATTGAATTATCTTTGGTTTAAGTCTTTACATTGGATTTGTTTACATTAAGATATATATACGGGAGAGTATCACTTGTATGTATGGACATCTGGCTGCAGCATCTACATGTTCAACAAGAAGAAACATCATTATAGGACCGCACTGTCAGGGTGATGGTGATTTTCATGACAAATGTCTATCCACTACCGCAGCGTGTTTGCCTCTGGTTTAGCTGCAGGAGGTTGAGCTGACCACAGTCCTTCTTCCTGTCTCCTCCGGGGTCTCTTCTTGTGCCAGGCTAACAAACCATTATGTTGTCAGATCAATAACGATGCTGAATGCTAAATGACTGGTCACACTGGAACCAGATGAACTGGCGGTGAATCACATGTGAGAAATGTGGCGCTACAGGCCCTGGAGCGGATTTCCCAAAGTCATCTCAGCATGAGAAACCGTTGTTACGATGAAGGTCTGGCCATTAATGCACTTATATTACCTGGGTGGGTCGTTGAACACACAAGACCGATACAAGAAACATTTTCTCCCAAGTGCAATTAAATTGTTAAAATATGAAATATAAGTTACTGTATTCATGTAATTTTTGGAATGGGTCTGCTGTACTGTCTGTGAATAAAGTCCAAGCTCTCCAGATTTACAGTTTGTTTAGTATTTTTTATTTGTAATCCATGTCCTTGTTTTTCTATAGAGTTAAAGATTTTTCCACATTGTGGGCAGTAAAGTCCATAGCCGCAGTTTGACTGGTCAGCTCAGGCGTTATATCTGCTTATTTATCCACAACACAGGATGTGGTGAGGGGATTCACTGGGTCATATAAGACCATTAATAAATCACCAAGGTTACAACATGTATGATGTGTATTATTTCTATTCCTATTATTCCAACCCCACAAAATGTCTAAATGCGAGACTATAACAGCTACTGCAGCAGTAAAGGGAAATCCCTTGAATGCAAACGCCAATGCTCCATTTTATGATCCTGAATGCTGGTTTAGTCAGGATTTGACAATATGGAGCAGCCGAGGCTTCCAGAGCGAAAAGTGAGAGTGCACCAGTATGTGAGCCGCTCCAATGACAATGAATAACAGATGGGCTTTGAGAGGAGGCCGAGGGTGTTGAACAGGACTTTTAAAACAGGCACATATGTGAAAGTAACAAATACTTTTCTTAATACTTTCAAACAAAACAGGTCACGTTGACGTGAAGATTGCGACGATGCATCACTTCCTATTGAAGAAGCAACTAAAAGGCTTCCATCCGGTTGTCTGGTTTCTGGACATGGGAGAGTTATTCCTGCTCGCAAATATTTATTAAGCTGTCTAGAAGATCCAATAAATAGCATATGGGAATTCTGCTTTGGAGTGGATTTTCGCTTTATGGCGAAGCCAAGTTTGCAAAAGAATGATCATCGGTGCACTAAATGAACAATGACACTTGGTATGGGTCAGCTTCCTGTAAACCAATGCTTCAAACACATGAGGACTAACACAGATGAAAATGAATCCATACATTTTTTAGCTTATTCTGTTCAGGGCTGAACTTTCTGGAAACTATCCCAGCATGCGGGGGGGGGGGAGAGATACTCTTGACAGGTCGTCACTCTAACACAAGGCCATCGAGTACAGGCGAAGAAAAGCATTAAAGTTCACTCAGCTCTAAGCTGTATGTCTTTTGTCTGGTGGTGGTGGTGGTGGTGGTGGTTGGGGCTGACCAAAAGAAAAACCTACACAGACACAAAGGGCACATGAACATTGCCCCCCCCATGGTGTTCTGGTAAACCTACTTTTGACATATCAGTGACCGATCAATCACTGCAAACAGCAGGAATAAGCACAATGTCTTCATCTTTCCCCCCTTATCGCCGCTCCTGCAGTCACATTTGCCCTCAACATCAACAATGAAATCCACACACAGGGCTGGGGAACATCAAAAGTGACTTCATCTCTTTGATAGCCACGGATCTGTTGCATACTTTTGCTTGAGAGAGAGAAAGAAAAAAAAAAAACTCAGAGCTCTGCTTAAAATTCAACTGCAGAGTCCCATCAGACCGCTCGGCTGTGTATTTCACCGGAGATTATGACCTCGATCTATTATTGACATGGTGTCTGTGAACATGAATGATTTAGCCTTATTAGACTCTAATCAGCTTGGTAACAGTTGCCTGCAACTCCTTCAGCTTTTGTTGGCGGTCTGAATGAAGCCCCTAGAGAAGTGAGGACTGAGCAGCATGCAAGTAAGTGCTTGTGTCTCCCAAGTCCTTGGGAATGAACCCAATGAACTCTCCAAGGTGTGTGGAGTGAAGGCAGACACGAGCAAAGCTTACACCGATCCCTCCATCTAGTGGCCAAATACTGTCATCACGTCTCAAAAGCTTCCTTTCAAAACCACAGTTCTATTCAAACCAGATACGACGAGTGAATCTATGAGTTGCTTTTAACGATTTAGACGAGTATGTTGTATTTCAATGTGTGATTTTGATGTGTAGTTTATATTAATTGTTATTGTAATTATTTGCGTTCAGTTTGTTTTGTAATACTGTACAGAGCCTTTGACGACCGTTAAAACTTAAAATGTTTTATCATTATTATTAATGTAGCTGAATGGGATGAGGTGGGCCAGCTCACCCTCTGCAGGGTTGAACCTCATCTTCAGGTGTGGAAATATACATACAAAAGGGTTGAGCACAAGTTAGAAATCAAAATTGATTTATTCTTGTTATGAAAATGAAGATCTAAACAGACAGATAATGATTTGTCGCTGTTACACAATCAATCCATAATTTCTTGGTAAGGTAGACTGTCCCAAATTAAGATTCTTCTTCTTCATGTGTTTGTTGTGAACATGTGCAATAAATAAAAAATACAGTTGAATGCATAACCACTTAACTAATGACGAAAACAGTGTTTCCGATTCAGGTGCGTTCAAACACAAAAACTTAAAAGATAGAAACTAATATTTTAGTTTTTAAAAGTCGAGCAAAATGATGGAGCTATGAAATTCAACAGCAAATGCATTCCTGACAACAGTCACCGAAGTGTGACATTAACTAAAATCATTCCTTAAGATCACAGATGCCTAACAGATATTAATCTAGGGATTTAAAAGAAATATAAAATCTGAATATAAAATAGAACCAATGATAAAAAACAACTTGATTTCAACCCAGTCTCCATCCTCCAATAACATTCAACAATTGGATTTTGCATATATACTAACCTAAAGTTTTAAATTGAATTTCTTCCACAAATGTTTAAGATTAGAGCAAACAAGAAAGATAACGACTGAACAAACATTCTTGGGATGGGCGCTACAAGCAGAAAAAATCTGCACAGTGCCATTAGGAGCCAACTAATTTTTTTAAAGTGAGCACTTACACACTCCTCTAACGTGACAGAAAATGTCTGGCTTACTCGTCAGCGTCTTCAAACTGGCCTGGCTCAGGGAGAGTGGAGTGACAGGACATCTTGAGAGGACGTCGGTGGCGTTTGGCCGGAGTGTAGTTGGCCGTCAGATGCAGGTTGACTTGGTCTCTTTGCTTTAGTGTCAGATCCCGCAGAGCGAAATGAAGCACATCCTCTGGACCTGGAGGAGGCACAAAACTCCAGTCAAACATCTGTACTACCTAAAACTTCTCTTATGAAAAAATAAATAAACAAAACATATGGTGACATAAGTTGTGAAGGGAAACATTTTACCATAGGGGCAGCGCCCGAAGCACATCTCTTCCCAGCCAGTGACTGTGACGTCTTGGATCTCGCTCTCCCAGTCTTCCTCCTCTTGTGGCGGCACAGAGGTGACTTCAGGGTCTCTTTGCAGAGGGCAATCACCACTTCCATACAGGGTTCGTAGCCTGCAGGAAAAATAACAGTTGATATATATATATTTTTAATGCACTGGTATCGGATGAGTACTCGATATCGGCCAATGTGCAAAGTCCAGGTTACAGAGATTTAGCGGGAGAGATCGGAACATCTCTGACTCTTATGAGAGTTGTAAGCCCCAAATTAAAACTGCACCCAAGTTAGCAGGTCCATCAAAGGGGAGGAGACAATGAGGTCATTTTATTCTATGCCGCACCCTGTCAATATGTAGTCATAGAGGCTCAGGTTGAACTTATATAGGGGAGAAATTAATAATAATGACTTAATGGGAATTTTGGCTGTATCATAAACCCACCATCAGGTCGGTGACTCACCTTTTCTTACGTCTGATCTTCTTCCTTCTCCTCTGGTCCTTCACTGCTGCTGCTGAGGCCGAGAGGCTGGGCCCTGGTGCCGTCTGCTCACAATTACCAAGCAAGGCTACGATGTCTAGACTGGCGGCTCCATCGACCGAGACACCATTTGAAATGTCTCTGCTGCCGACCCCGGCGGAGGCATCACTCACAGCAGAAACAGCACCTCCTCGTTTCCTGAGCGTCCCCAGGGGCGCTGCTTTAGTACACTTGCCTCTGTGCCCGTGGTTCATATAACCATTAACCATGTGTTGTGGTTTGGTACCATTCAGGATGCCAGCTGGAGTGCTCTCACTGTTCTTAGTGGCAGAAGCTGGGCAGCCATTATGAGAGGCGGTTCCATTAACAATACTCGTGCCTGGGGCATGACCATTGATCGGACTGTTTGCTTTCCAGGTGTTGGGACGCATTCCTCCTCTTCTACCCTTGACGTTCACATCAATCTGAGGCATCGCGTCACCTGTAATGTGCACACAGACGGTTTGATATAGAAGCAGCATGAAGAAAGTTTAAACACTGGGTATTGTGGTCAAATGTAAGGATTTCTCACTAAAGAAGTTGAAACAAGTAAAACTGATGGCCGGAATATAGGCTCATGATATTTTGAACTTATCCGGATTTTATATTGAGAAACATCAATGTTAAAATTGAAAGAAAACTAAAAAACGTTCAACTGGGAATTACAGCAGGTAGTGTCCTTCTCTCAATCATGATACTGAATAAGTCAGCTTAGTGAGACCACTTCTAGTTACAGTGGTCTAAGTCTGGTTCACAAACCTTTATTTTAGTGTGAATGAGCAGTTGTGTATTGATAGCTTGACCTAACACAGAACATTTAAAGTATGAATCCTGTGATATTGTATATGTCTGTTGCTTATTCCTCTGTGCCATCAATCATAACCAGTGTTTAAAAAAACCCTCAAAACTATACTCAAGAGCAATAAAAAAAAAATCAGGTTACTTCATTATGATGACATACTCTCCCACAACAGCACCTAACATGTTTTAATCCTGAGATCACATGTTTGAGTAACATTTGATCAATGTTCATCAACAACTTTTTCTTCCTCTGGTGTTTGGGACACAAAATAATACAATAGAGGAAATAGGAAGACACAATACTTGAACTGGAATAATGTTTCAGCAAATTACAGGGCCTGGTTTATATTTTATAACTATCAAAACAATACCATACTATAAGTGTATCACCCATTTCAGGGATTCAAGTCTTTAGTAGGAATAATTTAACTTGGTTTTGCACATTTGATTGTTGCCAATGACAGAACTATAAAGATTTAAAAACATTATCATGTAATCTATGATAATCATTATCAAAAATCATGTAATTTATAAAATGAGCCACGATCCCATTTAAAGCAAATCATAAAAAAAGGTGGGCCACGTTTGCTTTACATCAGCATTTTACTGCTTCATCAGTGTGTGTGTGTGTGTCTGTGTGTGTGATGAAATCATTAGTAAACCATGTGCAGACACACCTTCCACCTTCCTCCAACCAATTGTAATACAACGTGTAGAAAGTTTTGTGTTGGACGAGAACACTAGATTCATTAATAGCGGGTCAACTTTGTGAAGTCATTTTCTCTCCTGTGTGCCACCTGTTAGCTTAGCCACCTGCTAACGCGTCCAGGAGCTAGCCTTCTGATTGGCAGCTGTGGTCGTGTCCGCTGCGGCTGCGCCTGTGCGTGAACGCGGTTGCCATGGAGAACTATTTAAACCGATTACTAAAACCAATCGAACAAGTTGAGGTCGAGTCCCGGAGCTGGTGTTCTCCGGTCCGACCCGCTGACCTCTTACCTGTGAGAGTCCTGGAGCACAGCAGCAGCAGCAGAGACCCACACGCGCACTGAGGGGGCGGCGGGGGAGCAGGAGGGACACGTGCCGCTGGGGGGCGCCATTCCACCAAATACAGGTCGTGTCGGTCCCATGTTTGCCGGGTTGTTTGGTGTTTAAATACCTACGGTGGCCGAGAGAGCTCAACGCACTACAAATGATCAGACGCATGCAAATGGAGAAAAACAGGTGCAAATGAGGACAACACAAATGTTTCAAAAGGACCCAAAAAGATGATGGAAAAAAAATCCCTCTATAGTAAAATGCTTTGAGAATTCCATCACCACTGAAGTGTACCAGACTTCAATATAGATAGACAGATTACTTTATTCATCCTCGAAGGGAAATTAATTTGTCATAGCAGCCATGCACAAAGTATTAAACTACAGCCAGGCTCATCACTGTCTTGTTTTTACTTTTTGCATGTGTTGTGAAAAGTTTTTTTCATATTATCATAAATCGGTCAAATGATTTCTAAAGAGAGTTACATGATACAAAGTCTGCTCATGATGCCATCCTGCTGTCTCTCAAACGTTCTCTCAATGAAAACACAGTGAAGCTCTACCTGGCACTTTTTGTCTTAGTCAGCCTGCGGTAATAACTCAAATACCGTGCAACAGGTATTTGAGGTAGTAAATGTTTTTATTTACAGAAAAAGTGTTTCATCACTGTGATGATATAGAAGAGAGCAGCAGCATTCACAGACAGAACAGAACAAGTGGATTCATCTTTTTCTAGAAATTGTTGTTTATTATGAGGACAAAAAACCCTGTTTAAAATGATGACGTTTCATGAGCCAGCATCACTGCCAAAGCCATTTTTATTGCCACTTAGTGATAACATTGCATTGTAAATCAATGTAAAGATCAATGTACTGTTTTTTCTGTTTTGTATTTTATTTTTCTGTTTAAACCTAGGTTGGCACGAGCAGCTATATATTTGTGAGGCAAAAACATGACAAAAATCAGCTGGTGGAAATTAAGTTCATATTGCTCATAATGCTCAACATTTAGCTTGAGTTAGGAAGACGATTTACAACCATAGAAAAGGCCAATTTTAAACAAGTTGAAAAGCAATGGAAGCAAATCGTGACTAACACGTAAACTAAGACATAAAATTTTGCATTAAATATAAAATTGATCAAATATTCCCAATTTGCTAAGCTGGACTGCGTACCATACAAAGCAGTGTGCTATAGTGCTTTTCTAATGTGAACATCTGAGGCAATCACAAGGTCTCTCATGATAAAACTGTATAAAATCTCATTTTGTCAATCTGAAAAAACAGTGGTGAGTGGCACGTGAATACAAATTATCACTATATAATTACAACATTTCAAGAAATTCCAGAAAATATGTCAGACACAGACATAGAAACGTACCTGTGGAAATCTATAGCAACGTCTTCCTGAAAAAAGTCCTCAAAAAGGCACAGACAGAAGAAAAGTTGATCCATGCAAAAGGAAACAAACGTCTTTTTTGTGCAAGGAAGCAAAACTCAAGTTTTAAATCATTACATGACACAGCAGATTGTAAATATTTCCCATCTTATAAAGAACGACCTCACTGCATTACAGAATACTGTACACGTCTTACACCGCGTTTAACAGGTTTCAATTCAAAAAGCCTTTTTTTGGCCACACACAAAGTGAAATATCAAGTAGTACATTCATGATATTTACAGAATAAGAGAGTACCAGAGAGCCATTCCCTACAATCTGAGACCTGTAGGCTTCGGAGATTGAGATTGCTAATCTGTGGGATTCCCCCCCCCCCCCCCCCCCCCGTCTTTATTGGACAGCGTGGTGTTTCTGTTTGAGAGCAGGATTTATTGGTGGCACATTCAGATTTTGCTTGTGCAGTAAAGCTAACACACCAGCGATGTGGGGGCGGGACAATTTCATTTTTAACACTACGACGAGCATTCTATTGGTTGGGGAATTTTGAAAGACTTATCGCACAAAATAATCCAACCGCAGAAGAAAAGATAACCAAGAGCAGAGAAGAAATCATGGAGCAGACGTTTCATGTGCGCACAGACGCAGTGGGAGCGCAGGAAATCTGAAATATCCTGCAGTCAAACTAAAGACCACGTTCTTGAATAAAGTTGGGAATAAAAAAACTGTACTAATCCAGTCTTTTGTACCAAAAAGGTGATGGACGCTCACATCCAGTTTCTGAGTTGATTTTTACTGAGTAGAGAGAGATGAGTAAACCACGTCACAATGGCTACTCGCCACTCCACCGTACGTCCTATACATTCATTTCATAACATTTCTGTGCAAAATCATTGGGTCTATTGCTATCAACGGAGAGAATCCTTACAAGCTCATGCTCTTGCTGGCACACAGCAGCCACGGAAGTACACAATTTAAAGACACTCCTCGGTTGCAGCCTCATAAAGTGACACTCTGCTACTCGCCTGATCCAACCTAAGGGCCACTTCTTGGTGAAAAAAAGGTTCACCACTGGACTGATTGACTCTGCAAGTGCTGTCTCAAGTTCCTGGAAGACGTGGTCTCAAGAATATAAACCCCCCCAACAACTTCACCTTCTATAAACATTCACTGACTTCACAAAAGACAAAAACCCTCCTGTGATAGGATCCGTGGATCATCATCCGACTTCCGACTGTTACTTGATTCATCGTTTTCAACTTCACATCAAGGCATTCCTCATTTCTTTCTCTCACCACTTCTGCCTCAGCCTCCTTTCAACACCTGCTGGTCCGAGCAAATCACATCCTTTCAAAGACCACCGACATGACAGGGGGAGAGAAGACAGCAGTGGACTGACCCGCCTTCATGTCTGTCTCGCTCAGGTTTGCAGTCTTGCATGTCAACTTTGTTTGTCTGTCTCACTGTACCGTCCTAAACGTCTCTCTCTACACTGTACCAAACTGCCTCAGCCAACACTACACCAGGAAACAGTAGAACCCACATCAGGTTTAATACATCGATCCAGTTTCTAATCCCGAGTTCATTATGTCCAGTGATCGCTGAAAGCAGGATCTCCAGTTTTGTCTTCAGGTCAAAGGACGTACATAAACAAAGTTCAAGCTGCAGAGTCGCAGCAGTATGATCAAAAGTCAGTGAGCAACCAGTGCTTTGAGCTTTCGCTGCGGAAGAAGTCCCCTTCCAGCCACAAACAGCAGGGGGCGATGCATGTCTATTTATATGTCCCAGTTTCCGACTGGCTCTGCCCTGTCTCTGCTTTCCTGTACAGAATCAGGTCTTGATGCAGCAACTGGAATGATCCTCGCCCTCCCGAGTTCCAGGATGAGTCTCACTCCAGTTGAGTCACTGCTAGTTCTTTATCTCCAGGATGGAGGGGTTGTGGTCCAGGATGGACAGGATGATTTTGTCCATGTACTGTCGCAGGCGCAGGTTGATTTCCTCCTGCTCCTTCAGGGCTTCCATCAGCTGGGGACAGAGAAGTGTGTCAAACATCTTTTCATTTCAGTTATTTTTAGCACCGCACACTTCAGTCTTATTAATTGTATCGTTATACAAACATTCCATTGTTGACCCAATGCAAGAATAAACTACATTAACAAAAAGCAACAAACAAATCCTCTTTGTACAGAGAAATGTAGTAGACTGTAGTTCTTTCACTATCGAGACATGCGCTCGACCAATCGTTTCAGTCTCAGCTGTCAATCAGGAAGTTTCCCTCCATCAATTAACTTATTAAAACCAAACAACTGTAAAAATCATTTGTCATGCTATAATTATTAGTTTAGCCCATGTCCCCTTCACTGACATGGAAGAAGGACGGATTTCTGACATATACTGCATCAAGCCAACAGATTGAGATGCTTCACTTTTAGGAATTAGTCATAAAGTCCATGATTATATACAGTCTATTGTTCATAATAATGTATGGTGACCATTTTCATTGTCATTAATGAGACACCACTTTAACTGAACTGTATGCTCATAATGTAATGTACGTAGAATGATTCTGCTCTCCGAATTGTACCTGGTCTCTCGAGGCATTGTCTATCTCTGCAGCCAGAGACTGGGCCTTGGTCTGAGTGGCGAACAGGTTCTTTGCTTCAAAGAGACTGAGGCTGAGGATCTGACCGTTCAGATCATCGTTCTGCTCCCTCAGCTTCTGGTTCTCCTATGATACAGAGTCAGGGAGGGAGAGAGAGAGAGAGAGAGACAAGAGGGCGAATGAGATATGCATCTGGACCACACAAGCACATTAAAGCTGATTATGTTATGTTTTTTTTTTTAAATGACCACTACTCAAGCCTCACTCAGCCCTTACGCCAAAACACTGCATGTGGTACCTCAGCCAGCAGCAAACACAGCAATGCACATCTATTTCAGCGACACCTACAGGACATTACATGGGTTACGCGTGTTACAGGACAAACTGCTCCCCTGCTTTGTTATGGAAGCTCCATGATTAGGTTGCCCGCGAGCGCTGACAAGAGGTCAGTTTGCTTTATACCCTCGTTCCATTTTTAACCATGAGTTGTGAAAGGGGTGTTTGCAACACTGACCCCAATTCAGCCTGGGCAAATCCACTCTACTCCAATGTGATTAGTGGTTAATCGGGGAGGTCAGATGTCATAGAAGCAATTTTACCATCAGGCCAGGATGGAACCAAGCCCCGGACAACACCAGGTGCTGGAATTCAGAGGGAGGAAAGTCCTGGGACGCAAACGGCTGGACACACATATACAGACATTAACAAAGGCGCACAGGCAAGAGTGACCCTGATCACATCTGGTGCTAACATCCATCCTGAGACCTAATGACAAGTTGACAGTTGTAAGTACGTCCGTTCACACCTCGTACTGAAATGCATCCAGAATGTGTCCCCTGGGAACACTTTACCGCTCTATACATAAATATACATGTACGTATACGGTGATATAAAGAAAGACATGAAAGAAATTATCTGCAGACTGCAGCTGGTAATAAAAATATGATCTCTTCTTCCTCGTCTGCACTTCAGTGGGACGGGATTGGCTCGAGGCTACAGGAGAACATCTTACATCATCCTATATCAGTCTCTGTTCAAATGCACACACTATATGAATCAGCAATCCATTCTAACTGGCTGTGCATCACTTCACAGTTAACTTAAGGCCAGATGGCAACTTCTCCCTTTGATAATTACTTTTGGCTAAAGTCAGTGGAAGCACACTTTCCACTCCACAGGAGGACATGTCAGCTTCCAGAAAACTTATTTTACGAGTCAAATGACATTTGAGTAACACTCTCATCGGCTCCCTTATCTCTCATGTTTACTTTGCATCAGGTCTGTGCACTGAGACCGGAAGCAGGAACCTGATATCTTAGTCTCTAACTTTGGTTGGCAGATACCTAGAGGCAAATTTACTTTGGGAAAAGTGAAACCAAGTCCACTGGACTCTCTGTTACATCACTATTAGCACACTATGCTTAGGATAGTGCTGCTTTAAAGGGACCTTAAGGGAATGAGAAGAGCCAACATGATCTTGACCAACCAACTGTCCACACTATCGGCACGGTCACACACAGTAACACATCATGTTAAATGGAAACCACTGTGAGAGCCTGGTTAAGTGCACCGAGCTCTGCAGAAATAATTGTAATTTGCGCATGAATCTATGATTTGCATCAACTGAAACCACCTGAATCAACCTGCATCTATTTCCTCCAAGAGCTACAGATCTGGTAAATATATATATATATAATATAAGAGTAATGTACTGTTTATGTACAGAAACCGTGCCATTTTACAGAAAAAAGTAGATGAATGGCATAAAAACACAAATTTCTAATTATGTCTCTGTGTGTAAAGCATTTCTTTGTCAAAAAATAATCAGGGAATGTTTTTTTTGTATTACAATATTTCACATCCTGTAAAGACTGACTGAAGTCAGAGACAGGCCACATAGTACATTAAGACACACTTCTTCCACTTCTTGAAATAAATAGTATCATGTGTGACATTAAACACCTTCCATTTTCTACTGTATTAAATCTGTGACATATTAAGGTAAATCACTATAGAGACACCTTGTGCAACTTTTCAGTGCAACCTATACTTAAACGGGCCTGATCTTTCAATAACAGCTCAGCAATACAGGATTCAGGGTTCTGAATCTAAATGAAGGTGTTTTATGATCATCTCAGCATCTTAAAGCTTCCTCACTACGCAGACATCCCGAAAGACCAAGAGCTACAACTCGTACACGGTAAAGTATTTGCAGAGAGAGACTTTCATCAGCAGTACCTGCTTGAGTCTCTTGACCTCGTGTTCCAGCTCCACCTCCCTGGTCCTGCAGTTGAAGTCGGCCAGACTCGTGGAGGAGGTGCGTCCGCGGCCAGGCCTCTCCGTCTCCAGCTTGAACAGCTGCAAATGCTCCAGCTCTCGACGCAGGTCCTCTATCAGCTGGACAAAAGATAAAGGGCCGACGAACAACGTTATATAATGTCTATGCAGCTTTTTTCCAAGTGTAGGTGTATGAGGTGACATAACTGCAGTGAGAGAGTGAGCGAGGGAGAGGAGGGACAGAGAGTAAGCAGTAGAACAGATCCATTTTGATTAGCGTGTCTGTGAGTGATTGCAAAGAACGACCCTCCCACCTCCTGCATGGCGTCCTTCTCTTTCTGGAACTGGAGTCTGTTCTGTTTCAGTTTGTCCATCATCTTCCTGTAGAGGTCCATCTCGTCCCTCAGGCGCAGACTGGTGTCCTCCAACTTGTCCGTCATTCTTTGCTTCTCCTGACAATGGACAGACATACACACACAGGCCTGGTTTAAGATTGCATGAATTTAAGAATAGTTTCAATACAAAGAGTTTTGTTTCCTTGACACTTTTGGCTGCACATTCGACAACATGTATGACTGACAGGTATCCAGTTTGGTGTTTCTTATTTACCCTCAAAATAGAGGTGTGGTTCAATACGCAGCTGTTCTCCCACCTCATCCTGTCACTAAAATGACAGTCCCTCACAAGTTACTCTGCTTAAAGCATCAGCACAATGTATTAGAGGAAACATAACATGCTCATATTCAGGTTAATCATTATTATTTGGGTTATTATTTGAAGTCATTGACATGCGCTGCCTTTCAGAAAACTCTGTCTCTTTAAGGCTCCTGATAAAGCCCTGTCTGCTCTGATTGGCCAGCTGGCCCGCTCTGTTGTGATTGGTCAACTTTTAGTTTTTCTGCTCTTGCTTCACCTGGGTGTTTCAAGGGCTGTGCCAGACTAGCCACTAGGCATGTATTATGCAAATACTGAGTCACATGTCATAATTATGTCGCGGTAGCAACGGCCGGACGACTGAGAAGTTATATCCGGGCCTTGACGAGCAGTATTGTTTATGACTTTATCGCAGACTTTGGGCTTTTTAACTACGATGACATTTACAAACACAAAAACCTTTATCATAAAGTAGAGAAAAAAACGCGCAAAACTGAGCAGAAGATGTGTTCTTTAAAAACAAAGTTAAAAAAGCAGAGTAACGAAAAGACAAACAGGATTAAAATGAACAAATATACATGGACAAGTGAACATGACTTACCTCATCCAGTTTCTCCGTCTGTGACCTGAGTCGGCACATGTGAAGAGACATCTCGCAGTTCTCCTCCTCCAGCTGCTTAACTCTGAAAAACAAAGGATCCACCGTGTCAGTGTAAGTTTATATATCAATGAGTGCCTCATAGTCAGTTCAGTCCTATAGAACAGGTTCAGCCAAACAAACACAGTCAGTTCTGTGGCTCCAGAAGTAGCCGACTCATGTGAAGGAGGAATATCTAAGACCCAAACGGTTTCACAGTATTTTTCTCTGAACTTGCAGACACGTCAATGTGCATGTTTCCCCATATCAAGGGATTTAAAAGCAACACTGACTCATACTGAAAACAGAAGTCTTTACCTTGTCTGCAGTAGTGTACGTGTGTGTATGTGTCTCACCGGTTGTTCAGCAGCTCTGTCTGTGTGTTCTTGTCTCGCTCCATCTTGCCGTAGGCCTCTCGATGTCGCCTCAGTCCCTCCTGCAGGTTTTGATCTGCTCGTGTCTCTGTGTCTTTCAGCTGCTCCTCCAGCTCATTAACCCTGACACCATGATACACAAACTGTTACTTTTTGAAACGCTAAGTTCTAAACGTTATGTCTGATGATCAGATAAGTAAGTTGGAGAAAAAAAAACTTGCACCACAGCCAACCTACGTTTTCTAAAATAAATCTCATTCATTTTTGAAAGAACAGCTTTCTGTACCTGTGAACTAGTTGTGTGTTCTCCTGCCTCAGCTTGGACTTGAGATCTCCATTCATCAGAATCTCATTTTCCAGCTCCGCTACCTTCTTCTCCAGAGAAGTCACCTGAGGGAATCAGAGAAGATTTACTGAAAGCTGAACACAAAATGATCATGACATATGCAGACACAAGAGGAATCCTGACAGGGATGATCATATATAAAGCATTTTTGACTCAAGCTGTACATCCACCTCCAAGTGGTAGACGTCTTCACTCTCCGGTATTTTAGAGTCACTTCTAACAGTGCAAATAAGAGCTGAATGTGAGTTATATAGTGTATATTATTGGACGGTTTGTTAATAGTCAAACAGGAATACAGAAAGCCAGTACTTCCCAAAGAACATCTATTTGGTGGTTAAAAGAGCTCACAACATAGCATTTGGACAAACCTGCAACACACACACAGACACACACACAGACACACACACACACATATTCATACCTTCTCATTGATGTCAATGTCACAGGAGTCGATACTGTCTCGGAACAGGTCCTCCGTGCTGCCATTGCTGCTGCTTAAGTTGCT
Source organism: Platichthys flesus (assembly GCF_949316205.1). NCBI lineage: Eukaryota > Metazoa > Chordata > Actinopteri > Pleuronectiformes > Pleuronectidae > Platichthys > Platichthys flesus. The sequence continues at coordinate 14,154,051 of NC_084949.1, forward strand.
GTTGTGGAGAAGCTGCCTGCTCAAACACACAGGGATAGAAAGAACCAGCTGAGGATAGATCCTTGTAAGAAATATCTGGTGTGTGTGTGTGTTTGTGTGTGTGTATGTGTGTGAGAGAGAGAGAGAGACTGAAAGTAAGTGGGATCTGCCCTGCATAGAGGCTGCTGGAAGATAAATGATAAAGGAATACAAGCACACAAGGGAGAGCTCGTGCAAGCAGAAATAAAATGAGTAGCCTTACAGAGACACCCACACAAGTGTGTGTGTTTGTGTGTATATGGGACTGTGCTACTCAGTCAAGTAGGGCATACATGCCAATATGACCCCTCTTTCACTGATGGAAAAATGTATCAACAACAAGCTTCTGGTCCATTATTGAGATTAGAGAGGAGAGGAGAGGAGAGGAGAGGAGAGGAAAGGAGAGGAGAGGAGAGGAGAGGAGAGGAGAGGAGAGGAGAGGAGAGGAAACAGAAAGAACAAGCAGAAGATAAAGAGAGCAATAAAATGAAAGACATAATCAAAGTGGACGGAGAGGACAGTAGAGGGAACAAGCAGAGGGAGCCAAACCTTATATTGAATACATAGATCAGGTCTGACAGGCCATTTTCACTATGTCACTGTAATTCAGTTACAGAGGGTGGAAATAGGACAAAGGCCTGGATACAAAACATTTCAGTCAGTACAGACCGACCGGCCATGAAGTGGCCGTCACTGAAAAGCTGCTTTCTCTGCAGCCCAGAAGAAAAACCAATGTGCTTCCCCAACGTCTCTGTTTATAGATCTGATAAATCTCATCCAGACATTGTGTTTTATCTCTGGATAACTAGTTAGTAATTAACTGGCTGTTAAAGCTCAATGGTCGGGCTGCAGAGTGATAAGGAAGCAAGGATTGCTAATCTCGCTCTATCTTCAGCTGTGAGTGTGTCAACAAATAAAGCAAACACGTGCATCTCAGGCTGTCTAATGCATAAACACAGAGAACAAGGGAGTGACCTTTTCACACACACAAACACACACACCACACACACACAGGTAACCTACCTTCCAAACGCCGTGCTGGAGATTTTCCTGTTGGGGCTACAAAGGCAGAAAGCAAAACACAGACAATTTGTTAGAGTGAATCGCCATGGATACGTCTTGTTGCAACAATATACTGGAACAATAATTGCTGATGGCCAGTCAGATTTTGTCTCTTCACTGTGACAAATAGAGTGGAAAGAGAGAGAGAAATAAACATTAAACGGTATGTCAATACAAATAGAATTTCACCTATGTCTGCTGAGCCAAAACTTGTTTTATTGCACAGCCCTATGTTCATACACGTTTGAGTATATCCTCCTTTTTTGTCAAAATAAAATCCCATCATCATACTTTTCAGATCCACTTCCTACGAGCTCACAAAGTCAATTCCGCGATCGATATACATCTCACTCTCCTATTCTTGCTTTTTCCACTCTGACTCTGTCTTTATACTCATATCTGCTTCATTATTCATAAGGGGAAAGCACAGGCCTAATAGGGACAGACATGCTGGATTATAGATCTGTCTCTCTATAGGGAGACAACCTGCAGAGTCAGCAGCAGAGTAACTAAACAGTACACACGGTTCTCATCAACATTATTGATATTAGCACATGTGTTTGCAGGTACACCTCACAGCTATTAATGGTCACTAAGGATTATGGTTCCAATAATAGGCTTCCACATTACAGTGGCTGATGATGTAAGCACAGGAGTGACATCCTTATGTAACTATCAATTAGTGTTTTTCGGTGTGTGCTTGTGCGTGTGAGCATGTGAATGATCATTTGTTTGTGCATGAAGCAGGTGGAGGAACGCTTTAAACACACTTTTAATTATATCACATCTTGCCTATTAAATGATACTAATTGAAAAGGTCCTTAAGTCAGCCTCAGTCTCTTTTCATGTGTGGGTACAGACAACCTACCAGAATAATAACCGCAGAGACTTCACGGAGATATGTCGCTCTACCTGTTTTAAATGAGACGCTTTTGTTTGTGGAATCGGTTATTGTGCCGCTGCGACAGAATTTTTAAGAAGGTGGAATTATGATCAATTATTTAAATTAAACTGACAGGACAAAGCGCAGTCAGCACATATATGGTGGCTATTTGATTTGAAAGTATGGAGGTTAGCAGGAAAGGTTTGAGAGCAGGGAAACGCATTACACTGCACAAAAATATTATTTTTGTAGCAACCACTGCAATAACCACCGGTATTTGGTAGGTGTTTGTCATGTGTAATACTGTTGTGTGTGACTGTGTGCATGTTTGTGTGTTTCTACCTGTTAGTCTTGAGGTTCTTCAGGCGAGCCTCCAGGTCATTTAGGAGGTTGACCTTTTTGCTGCACTGAGAGCAATAGACATCCATCAGTTCGCCGGGGTAAGGCTGACGCACCTTACGAGGAGTCTGTCCTGCACTGTAAACACACAAAGACACACGCACACAATTTTTATGTGCCAATGAAAACACTCTGGAGTCAATTTAAAGTGAACCGACTTGGATTTCATGTGCATGTGAGAGCATTGAGTCTCCATTTGAGTGTATAAAACCAAGTAGCCGCTGCCAAGAGAGCTTTAAAAACCGATCCAGCTTGCCACTAAGAAACCCCAATAAAATGAGACTCAAAAAGAGAGAAAGAGAGACAAGGGCCCCATTCAGAGCCGATATTAACATATGTCCTGAGAGAGCCGATCACAAGTGGACTGTGTTAAGTATGTGTGTTCACACCTTTCATTAACATGCATCCAGAACGTTTCTTCTGTTCTGACTGGATCATGCTTCCTTGCTCTATATGCAAGTAAACACAAGTTTAGTGTGAGAGAGCGAGCGAGAGAGAGAGAGAGAGAGAGAGAGAGACTGTGTCCAGTCAAATTATATTTCTACATGAGAAGTCACTATCAGCACTTTTTTGGAGGGAATATTTGAATCAAGAAATTGGACTCCATTTTATTTTATTGTGTTAAAATATGTCGCAAAGAGCTCCATTGAGACGATGATCTTAACAGTTATAACCATCAAGGTTTTCTATGCATCCCATAGAAGTCAGCACAGTTGAGTTTCGAATCTTTACACCCAATGATTTAGGAGAGTTTGTTCTGGTTTAAGTGGCCCTACATCAAAATTAACAAGTGCACCTTTAACCTACTTTGTTCTGTAACTTGACTTCTTTCCCATGCTGAGCTGTCTAAAACTTCTAATAAACAGGGGCCTCATTCTGAATTAAAATCTCCATGCCAACTGCATTTGGAGGATTCTGTCTGCTTGGTATGCGTGGAAGGAGCATGGAGCAGTATTGCTGGTCTATCAGCCGGGAGACTTAATCCCATTAAGCGCAGGCTTTTTGATGAATATTTAATGTGGCCTCAAGGGGGAGAACTCCAAAACCAAACTTACACAGTCAGGACTCAGAATAATCAGTCAGGTAAAGGCTGTCGAGCTTGCTGAGTGGAGGCTCAAGCAAAAATGTATTTAACAGAGTTCGAGCTCCAGAAACTGGGCAGTGATTTACATTTTCCCCCATCAGCATTACAGCACAGAAGAAGTGAAATGTATTAATTATCTGCACTGTGGTTCCCAGCAGGAAGCGATTGCTACCGTGCCAGAAGCAAATAAAGAAACCTACATGATAATCACATTCATTCTAATTCAGGCTAATGAAGGTTATTTATGAGGTAATTATTGTGACCTCACTGTTTTCCTGCATTGGGTTTTTTGTCAAACCCAAACATAAAGATCTGGATTTTTTGCAGTTTCTTACTAATCAAACTTGGCTAATGTAGGTCACATGTTTACATCCAATCCCAACCTGACACACTCGCCCTCAGCCAATCACCTGTAAGCTATCAGAATTTAAAATGTTCTCTCTCTCCCACCTGTCATTCAGCTGTTAGTCCACTACCGCAGTCCCTGAGTGACCCACATCTACCAGGTCATCTCCCTTCAAATCGACCAATCAGGAGCCTTCATTGAACCTCCCAACGTCATACTGCATTCTTCATCATCTCTACCAGGGTCTATGGGCTCTGAGCGGGGGGGGGGGGTCTCCTTTACATCCAAAGCACCTAAGTCATCAGGCTGCTTCCATGGCGTTCTACTTCCTGTGTTGGTCTAAGCTCCAAAGTCTCCTCATCTTGTTCATAATAATATAATCAAGTTGATATCACTCTATCACTCTCTCCTGATTGAAATATCATGCAATATCACGCAAAGAGCATTTTATTTTCTCTCCCTTACCTCGAGGGAACAGATGAACCGAGGTCCGAGTATCCGTTGGTACGAGTCTCGTCGTCCGGACAGGGGCTGCTGAGAGCGAAGTCTGGCTCCTCCCCCTCCCCGTAGTCCTCAAATTGCTCCTCGTTCAGAGAAGCCGAGGAACGTGTCGATAGGTCAGAGGTCACTGAGACGCTGGTCTGACCACACCTGAGGAACAACAGGGAGAGGTTGGTGTTATATTCATAATCATGTGTGGGAGTCAAATTAGAAGAAAGACACTCCATAAGTAATGGAAGAAGCACAGGATGAGCTTAAGATCTTGATCACATGATGACAGAATCAACATTTTTAACACACAGTAAATGTACTTGTACATTAACTTAAGAATATATGTTTCCTTCAGAGAGAGAGAAACAGCATTGAGTGCCGTCCAACTGGAGTTTAATTTAGAGGCAGTGAGAAACACAGGAAAGAGGAAGTGAACACACGGATGACTGTCTAGTTGTTAGTGTAGAAATAGAAACTAAAAACGGAAGTGGTCTGATGAACCTAAATGTCATGTGAAAAAAACAAACTGGATCCGCATATGCATCAAAGTCAAATGGGTCCTTTCTGGGCCCAGGCAAAGTAAGGTGGAAATCAGTTTAGTAGTTTTTTCGTAATCCACAACAAATAAACAAACAAACCAACAAACAGACAGAGGTCCTTACTTCTCCCCCGGGAAAAAGAGATCGCCGAGTGCGTCTTCCTTGTCCCCCGCTCTGATGAGCCCGTCTGAGGTGTCCGACCCTTGGGTGCTCTCCACAGCGCTGTCTCTGTCCGATTCCCTCTCCCTGCCGTCGTCTGCCACCTCCTCTTCAGGGCCCTCCACCTCTCCCGGGAACAGCTGGCACTCAGGGACGGGGTCAGGACTGGCTCGCGTGCACATGATGACCGGACACACCCGCTCCTCCACGCCACCCTGGAGGACGTCAGCGAGAAAGAAAAAGAGCACGGTTTATTTTTGTTATCTCAGTAATGCCGCCATTACCTTCCTCATTTTCTGTTACCCTTCTGTTCTCTTATAGAGTTCTTACTGTTCATATTATTTTCTAACACATGGGAAATCTTTATGGATCCACTTTATTAAAGACATACTCCTTATAACTTCAGAACTTTTCTCCCAGTCCTCATTGTTAGATGTTTTATCATTGCTGTATTTAAATCCAGCGTGACATTGCTGACAGGAGCTGCCAGTGGCTGTCACAGTATGGGTTTTAATAGGGCAGGGATCACAAAATGTAAAGGAATCAAGCAACTAGGGGGCCACGGGAGCATGGTACCGATAAGCCAAATTATTTCCCACTACCTAAACAGTCAACTTAGTGTCACTGAAATATCTGTGAACATTGTAATAAAGGAAATATTCTAAATAATTACCTCTGCCAAGGAGGTGATGTTTCATTGCTAAGTGTGAGTTTGTCTGTCTCTACACAAAAACTACTGAACCCATTTAATGAGTAACCTGATGGAATGGTGGGCTGGTTCTGAACAAAGGTGGATCAAGGAATTTACTTTCTCTAACATTGTGAGATAGAGCATTTTGTTCACATTTACACTGGTTGTCCAGGAAATAATTCATGGATTTCTCGATGAAAGATCTGGCATATCTAGGGAACTGCTTTCTATGAGTGTGTGAAATTTGGTGAAGCTGTATAATAATTGAAGTGGACTTACAGGAGTTTTATTCCTCCTGAAAATAACTACACATGGCGTGCTAAGAAATACAGTGAATGTGTAAATAAAGAAGAAGAAAATAAGAAAAGGGAAAGAAAACCAAAGAAAACTAGCCAAATGTTCTTATGATTAAATATAACACATTACAATCTTTTATACGTAGTGAATTTATCATTTAAGACATGGAGGTCCTTTGGAATTAAGAACTCTACTGTGTTTTATGTTTGAGAGAGGTGTTCACAAATCAAGGCTGACCAGTTAATGCAGAGAAACTTGTGGATTCAGTTCTAGGAAGGATTTACCATTTAGTAAATCCCTGTCATTGTGGGAATGGTCTTAGGTTGACAGTGGGGGTCTGGAGGGTGACAGGGGTGAAAGGGTGGCCTCGGTCAAAGGTCACAGGTCCCGCTCCATCTAGTTCAGCTCTTTAGCGGCTCAAATGTAGTCTAACGCAACGGAGAACAAGGACTTAACTCAGCATGACTGAACAGCTGAAACGCAGAGTGAGGGAGAGGGAGCAGGTAAAGACAAAATCCCTGAGACGAGCCGGAGAGATGTGGGGTGAAGAGTGAGTACCAGAAAGGTGGGGAGGGTGTGAGAGAGGCATGGATCAAGCTATGGGTGTAGGAAGGGGGGCAGAAATAGGTGTAGAAAAAGAAGATTTGAACTAAAAAGTCGGGATAAGGGAAAGGAAAGAAAGAATACAAAAATGAAATTAACTGCAGAAAGAGGTTAGAGGAGAGTCTGAGAACTGTGAGGAACGAGGGAAAGAAGCTTAAGGACTGATACACACTGTCGTGTCTCCATGACTTCAGAGGAAAATACACTGACTTAGGCCTACATTGATTCCCTGGACACTTTATATCCTATAACCGATTTAGGGTCCCCAACATGAGTATTACAAAACACACACACACACACACACACACACACACACACACACACAAGTCTTTTTGATGTAGATTTCTTGGCTGAACAATGGATACTCAGTTCTTTCTAACACAAGACTACTTGTACTGTATGTATTGTGCTGTGTATTTCTGTTAACAATGGAGAAATGACAGCAACATACACACAGTACCTGCTTTAAAAAAAAAAAAACGATCCATTCACCACATTAACTGAGACTACACTTGTGCCATCAGCCAACATGGGGTCGGAGGCTGAGTCTGTGAGAGAAAGAAAATGAAGGATAAAGGTCTCTTTAGCATTCCTCGGACCAGTCTCCTTATATCCCTGCAGATGAATAAGGATCCCAGTGTGCGGCAAGAAAATAGGCTTCACCCCCCTATGCACTCCCCCACAACAATTCAAAAACTGGGCAAACCAACACAGTGGGCCACTTGACACCTGTTGCGCTCAATATGAAGCTTTTCATATGAAGTCCTCACTAACATAGTACATCCTCCTCAACAGTCAGTCCCAAATGTATGGACTTTGCTAAACCGGCTTCAGACATGCACTTCACATGAGGGCATGATCTTGAGAACGCAAATGTCTGAGTCAGTAGCTCCAGAGATTTTCCAGAACTTTTCCTGCAGGCCACCTGGTAAAATGTCAGAGTGAGTCCATGTGAGAAAACAGCAGGAAATTGTTGTGATGATGTTTCTAACAAGAGATGGACGCCGGACTGAAGAGGAAAAAGAGGCGTTAAACACGTAGGAGACTCCTGTAAAGATGACGATAATGTTCAATGCTACTGCGCTGAAAAAAAAAAAAATCATGCACTACACTCTCTTTCCAGACACATCCCCTTGACCTGAATGTTGTCAACATGTCTGACCCTGAAAAATCTCCCGCTGGGTTAGTCTTATGCAGACATCGTCATCACGTCTGAAATCAGCTTTGGACTGTTACTATAACTGGGGATATTTACTTCATTGGCAGATTCAGAACTGTCACATTCACAGCTGAGAGAAGACACCATGGAAAGCAGAGCTAACAGAAGAAGAGAAATTGAAGAGTACCAACAAACGAACCATCACGCACCACCATGAAAAACCGGAACGACAAGGTGGCGTAGGCTGACCACAAAGCTCATCTCAGAGCTCTGATAGGAGACCCTGTCTTCTTTTTAAGAGATGAGGAGTGGAGATACAAAGGCTTGACGAGCCAGTTGGAAGACTCTCGCAGTGAGCTGGCCCACTCTGATAGCAAAGTTAAAGCAGAGGATTCAACAACAACATTATCCTGCAGTTCATACAACACAGATACTAAAGACTGTATCTAGTTGCAAGCTGACTGCTTTTTTCACATTGATTGAAGAGCTTTATTTTCCAGTGTTCAGGTGAATGAGTGTAAGTGTCTTTTGACTCAAGATCTCATACAAAGAAACAGAAAGGACTCATGCCGAGCACTCAAGTAGTTTCAGGAGAACATGTGCCGTCACTGAAGCTGCCACTTAAAGCCTTTCAGACAAAGACACTGATGAACAGTATCATCCTACAGTGAGTGTGTTCTTGTATTTGTATGTTTGTTGAGTCCATGAAGGGCAAAGACTTGGGTTTAAGGATATGATTTAGTTGTGATGGTTAAGGTTAGGGAACTATTCATGTCACTGAGTGTCCTCACAGAGATAGAAGTAAAAGCAGGTGTTTGTGTGTGTGTTGGTGTGTTAGTGTGTGTGTGTGTTTACAGTGTGCCTCTCCCTGTTCCCCATGCTCCAGTTCAGCCTGGGGGCTCAAACTGCCAAAACATGACTCTACAGAGTGTTTTGTGTTGCTTGATTCCCCGCAGCACAAACAGCTCGGCTGCCAAACACCATCCAAGCTGCCAGTGGCTTTGAACCGAGGATGAGGAGATCTGCTTCTAACGGCCTGAAGCCTGACGGGCCTTTAAATCTGCTTTGGCCAACGGAGGATTTCTTATTGCTGTTCTTACATGTTTGCTGGGAACAAATTTATTTATCAACAGGTTCAATCAGGTATTTTACATATTTTACAACATAGTATAATTCCTTTGCAGGCTTGTTTTTTTACACATTAGTAGCATTTTCCTAAAAGTTCAGATCAGAAATACCTATTATCTAAGAATGTTTGTATATGGAGCAAGCAGATGTGACTTTAGAGGAATGTTTGCTAAAAAAATTAGGGCAAGGACTAAAATAATAAATACATATATTTAAATCAAAACTGTGCTTAATGAAACAATCTTGAGTTTAAAAATAGAATAGATTGATGTTAGACACTTGATAAATGATATATCAACTATTGCGATATTGGCTGCACATTAAAAAATAGAGATGATAAACATCTACTCTGTTTTATGCTTTGATCAACATCCATGTCCTCAGATCACCTTTCTCAGAGGTCAAAGATAAAGAGATAAGAATAAAGTGCACAGCATATGTTGATGTACACATTTTTTACCCGTTAAACTGAAAAGAAAGACTTTCAGATGTCTGTGTCTGTTGCCGCAGGGTCTGACCCAGTTTAAATGCAGATAGTCCTTCCCTGCTCTTCTTCTCCGCTCCCCCAGGTGAAACCAGTGTCAGGGAATGAAAAGATGGAGCGATAAAGAAGAGGAACTCTCAGTCTCTTTTTTCAGAGATGAGGGATTCAGGTTGAGCGAACAGACCTTTGCTGTGAGTTAGTGGCCAGCTCGAGCCTGGTCGTGTGATATTTTAGTATAAAATGTAAATGTGTGTGTATATATGTGTGACTGCTTTCTGTTTCCAGTTAAAAATGAGCTTCTACCCTCTCAATCATCACTGAAATACCCAATGTGACAGATTTTATGACATGTCGTGTATTAAATGTCACGAGCAGCTGAAAAAACAAGTTATCCCTGTAAACTATCCCTGTAAAATATAGGTCGGAGAGTGTCGTATATAGACACAAAGACAGTCAGAGCAGATCTTCCAAGTAGAGGTACAATTGGGTAGCAATGATACTTGTGTGTGAGACAACGAGACGAACACAGCCAGGTTCTCTGGGAACAATGTATTATTCAATCACTGCAGCTGCGATAGAGACGTACAATGTGAGAGGAAAAGAGAGAAAATAAAGAAAAGAGTACACATCTCTCTGGACAGCTGAAGAGCGAGAGAGAAAGAGACCACTCCATGTCAAGAGAGAGAGAGACAGAGAGAGAGAGAGAGAGAGAGAGAGAGAGAGAGAGAGATAGGAGGAAACTGAAACTCTGAGTGACTGGACTCATTTTCCAGTCATTAACTTTCAGCTGAACTTGAGAATCACATCATTCTCTTCAGCAGTGAACAGGAAGTCAAAGCAACATGAACGTTGACAATCAATCACATCCTGCCAACACGGTTACTGACAATTCTGACGAGTTTCTGACATCTGACAGTTGAGCAACACTATGAGATCACAGTTTGGAAAATGATAATAACCAAATGGTGTTATTGCAGCGGCAGTACCGGTTACACATGAAGCAAACAAGTGTTAGAGCAAGTCTTGAGTCGAGCAGTTGGCAAACAAGCACGAAGAGACTCCAGAATTAAATGGATTTTTGGGAGACAATAACAATAACGTTATTATTGTGTGAAACATTTCTGACACAAATACAATCACCTGACATTTATATCTAAAGAAAACTGTGTATGATTCCTGAGGTGTCGATACCACAAAGGAATTCAGGCAAACTTTATACTAAATAAACACAAATGAAAAGAAAACTCAAACTTCAACAATGGAAATAAATGTGTTTTTAAAGTCAAATGTGAACATCATGCATCTTTCCTGCATTGTTTTCAAATCTGCTCATATCAACAAACATAAACTGTGATACAGGTACAGGTAGAAGAGTCTTATTAAATTGAGCATTTATGTGCTTTTGTCTGATGACAAACAAATTATTATGAAAACGTGATGAAGATAAAAAATGTAAGTGATATCGCTTTCTGCTGCCAACGCAAAGAGGAGAGAAGAAGCTGATGTGTGATGAACTCAGTCCGACTGAAACGTTCATTTATAATAGTGGTAAAATATTCAACTCTGATCTGACATTTTCTCTAATACGACATCAGAGGATTTCATTTTGTCGTCACAGAGTCTTGTCATGTTGCTCCGAGCTGCAGTGACAGAGTGAGTATATATTAGATAGAACTCTGAAACAGCAACCACATTTAATGAAAACATATATTGCTCTTCATTATGTGTCACTTTGCAGTACGCTGTTTTGCCCCACTCAGGATCCTGTAGAATGACTCATGTTTCCCCAATGATCTGATTGGTCAGTAGCTGGGCCAATGACATGTTTTTGGATCTATTCAACATAAGTTACCATGGCGATTTACCCTAGAAAGAAGTGAACTAGCTTTCTAACTCTGCAACCATTGTGTCGATGGGCCCCTGGTTCTTCTACAACAACAACAACAACAACAGTCTCCACCCACATCCCTCACACCTCTGAGTCTGTGCTGAGTACTGAGGGTCAATGCTAATTCAGTGCTGACTAAATCATTCATCTGTCTTTCTGGAACAATGTGAATTATGTGGATGATGGTGCATTTCAAGGCCTTATTGATTCCCCATCCATCAAAAAAGTCAGAGGACGGTTTTGAACTTGCTTGTTAACTTGTTTTAAGCTTTTGTTGAATTTCCCATAAGAAGATCTAAATTATAAAGAACAATGGTAGCAGTCCATCGTGCTGTAAGAGTTCTGCAGTAGTTCAGCTTATGTGAAGAATCCTCATGAGATATTTAAAGTAAAATTTTCTACAAAGCTTCACCCGATAAAAAGGGGGATCTATGAGAGTCCTGTAAGGCTTTAAGTTGTGATCTCTCTTTAGGAGTGCCCTCTGAGGATATCCGAACAAGCACTTCTGCGGTGAGTCATTGGAGCAAAAAGATTGGAGGAATTATACAGCTTAAAAGGATTTAAAAGTTGTTTCTCAGGTTACATGTTAGTTGTAGAACTAGTCAGACAGTAACCGGGTTGCTAAACAATAAAGCAAAACAAGTGTTGTGCAAAAAGAGAGAACATCGATGGAGAGATCGACCAGTGCAGGGGTGGGAATGGAGGAGATAGTAAGTGAGATCGACTGGATCGATCCATGACACTGACGAAGCTTTGATAGAGCGTGAGTCAGCAGTAAAGGGGCTGGAGGACGAGCAGAGGAGTGCAAGAGGAATTGAAAAGGAGAGAGATAAAAAGAGGGATTGAAGAATAAGAGAGAGAGAGGGAAAGGCAGCAGAGAGCAGTGGAGTCTCTCTGCTTGTGTTTATCAGACTGAGCTCCAGTGACACAAGGCGTTTCTCTGCAGAGGCTTTTCCTGCATCTCTCTCTCTCTCTCTCTCTCTCTTTGTTCATTTCATCCTCTCTGTTTCTATTTATCCATTTTCTGAGCTCTGAGCTCCTCAAGTGCTGCTGCTGCAAAAATATTCACCTAAAAAGTGGATCGTCTAATCCTCCTGCTTTCATTTTCAGCATTTTGACTTCTGTTACCTCTCTTCAGATTTCACCGGTGGGGAATGACAAGAGTGAGACAGCCAAAGGAAATAATTCATTAATTCCCCTTGAAAACAAAAGCTCATATTGTTTGCTAATTAATTGATTATTCAACAATCAGTAATTTCCCAAACAAATAATGATAAATATTTGCTTGGTACAGATTTTTCAAAATCATTCATCCACCAGGGCCCTTAATTCATTCAACTGCACTGAATTTCATACATTCATAGATATCAGTTACCTAAACAAACATCCATGATTTGTATAAATATGTTCAGGTGGATTTATGAAAACATTTGTGAAAACATAACCGCCTTGGCCTAAGGTAGCAATCTGTAGTTTAATCAAAAAGGAAAATAATAATTTTTGAATCCCTATTATTACTATTTAAAAGTCATTTTGCGTTGGGTCATAATCATGCCTAAATGGATTGTATTGACAGGGGACCAATAACATCCATCTGCATGTATCTGCCTGCGTGTCTGTATTAATCACCTCCCATGGAAAGCAATACTCTCCCTCTGCAAGCGCACATTGCACAAAGAGAAGTAATGACTCATATTCCACAACCATTTTGTTAAGTCAACACTGTGAGAAACTTAGGTTTCAATAAATGAGGCACATACACACATGCGCACACACACACACACAAACACACACAAGCACATAAACACATGCATCTGACCAAAACACCTGAGACTCCCCAGTGTGATTACATCCTCTCGTCCTCAATGCTTATTCGTCTTTAAGTCAAAACTACAGCTTTTAAATCAGGTCCGACACTTACAACCACACACATAAAAAAACACTACCCCTTTGTCTTTAGGTAATAAATCACATACACACACACACACACACACTATTTGTTTCCGTCTGAGTCTCAAGGGAAGCAGGTAGCTACTTGGATTACCAGGAATGTTGCACTGGACAAAGGACAATGTAGGGAGGGGACTGGAGGGACAGCAGAGACACTGTGTGGAGGCATTTTCAATGAGGCCCAGCTCAGATACACACAGGAAACCCAAAGTGGTGAAACAGCGTAAGTGACTGTGTTTCTGAATCCACACAATGACAGGCAAGTGTCCTCAAAAAGAAATTAACCTTACAACTAGACCATGTTAGTCCTACAGTTGAGTTTTAAAGTTTATTTAAAATATTCCTAACTTTATCAAGTATGTTTTAATATTATAGTAAAGGGTTAATATCAGGCAGTGTGAGTTTATAAAGCAAACAGTGGCATGTGTGTGCGTGGGTGTATACGCACAGTAGTTCCGTTAAATAAGAAGAACCTGAAATACATCTCTTCTCCTTTGTTTTTGTGTGTTTGAATCAGGTTAATGGGTGAAGTGCATCTTCAATTAAAGACACAGTCCCTGAGGACATGACGGGACAAGTTAGCTGTCTAGTCACATAGACGTCCATGTGTCTGAACTGTCCTATGGGAGTCCTTGGTTTCCTCGCGGCTAAAACACTGTGTGGACAGAAAAAGAGGAGCAACAACATTGACTGTGATGCATCAGCTATTGGCTTTTTAATTGATCTGCATTCAGCAAGGCAGCAAGGTGAGAGAGCGCCTCAGTTGACAGTGCGCTCGTGACAAAAAAATAAAAGAGGTTGGTTAAGGTTGCGGGGTAAGCCGGATAGTTGCTAGCAGCTTTTTTATGTTTGCTTTTATTTTAGTATTTAATTTAACTTCAATGTGTGCTTATCTTTGGCCCTATATTTTGATGTTTTTCTCTCTAAACCCCTAATAAGCAATAGATTTGACCTGGCTTTACTTGACCTCCTGTCTCTATGTGCGTGTGCTGCCAGTTCTTGAAAGAAACAGTCTTAAACAGCATCAGTGCATCAGGATTTGTTACATCAAGTCGACCCGAGTGTAGGTTTTATAAGTCAGTTAATGTCAGTTTGCCCCTGAGCTGTCAAGTGCTCGACAACGACTTTATATGTTTGAACTACACACACTGAGAGGAAGTCAGCGTTTACACATAAGTCAAACCAAAGTCATGACTTTGTCTTGTTTTGAGTGCTACAGCCGACACTGGAGGGGGGGGGAGTGTCGCACAGCAACCTGACAGAATCTGTAGCTGCCATAAAAAATAAATGGTTTCATTAATTGCTTGAGTTTGCCATCTCACAGCCGAGGTGTGTTGCATCCACAACCACTCTGTGCCAAAAAACGTCATGTCTGCCGAAAAGAAAGAACCTCGTGCTTTGTGCAAAGTGCATTGTCTTTCTGTTTGTTGAGCCTGTTGCCGCTGCCTATTGAACGAGGGCCCTTCAGTGAGTCGTTGGTGGCCGACCCTCAGCAGGTGGTCGAGCCGCCGCCGCTCCTCATTTGTTGCGTGTGAATGTTGTTATTCAAATGTCTCTTTAACCCATTAGAACATCTTATAAAAGCAAAATAAGAATACGAAATGGCTTGTTTAGATGTTTGGCTTAATAACAACTAGAACACAACACAGAACTCAGTGACTCAGATGATGTAAGTGTTTTGTTTGAAGATATTTTTGTCCTTCTTTGGAAATGATTCTTCCTCTCTCTGTCAATAAGGAGTGACTGTTTTGACTGCTGCAGATTATCCTCCATTTGTCCAGTACAGCTCAGTGCCGCATGTTAATCTAGTTATTCTAGTCCTGGTGTGCAGGTTGTGCCCTGTCAAAGACATTTGGCTGAATGTTTTGTGTAAGGAAACTAAATCAAATAGATGTAGAAGGAAACAACTTAAGATTATACGACAATAACATGCCAGTGCATGTTGTTGTCTCCGTAACCCACTTGCTTTCTGTGCAATTTCATGTGCATTGACGACAAGGTTGAGTCTAATTTAATATAATGTAATGTAATAAATTAAATGTCTTCAGTGGAAAACAAAAGTCCATAGGAATGTTTCGGGTGTGGGACAATAAGCAGAGAATTTCAGCTCAGCAGGAGGAGAGTAAATCTCATTATGTAACGTCCGGTCACAGACCAGGAGTATTCAAAACCACCAGAGAGTCTGACGTCACATGTTGCTGCTGGGATCCCGCAATACAAATAAAACTCACCTTGCCTTTGTTTCTATTTTTGGACTGGTGAATTAATCTTAGAAGGTTAAAAAGTGCACGCAACTGTTCTGTTGTCAACAGGCTAGTTTCATCAACTGACTTGTCACGATCAGACGGTTAAAAATTGCACATGTATTGTTTATTTATCCTTTATTTAACAATTGCATGTGTTCTATAACTTTACAGATCAGAAAGACATTTTACAATCTAAAATATAGTGATGTCTATTTTTATAAGGGCGATGCTCTCAGAAAGAGACATTTTATTTTACTGTAACATAACTTATGATATCTTAAAATGGTCCATTCATATTCTTCCTCCTGCATCATTTTCCACATTGAACTATGGTCAAACTAAACCTAAATAAGAAACTTGAATCATACATTTAAATATCGAAACCTTGTTAGATAGCAAAACTCATTTCTCCTCAATTTCCTTTTCTTTTCAGCCTTTCAAAACCTGCTTGTCCAATCTATATCTACCTTACACTTCTTTTTTTTATCTTTCCCTCTCCTTCCAGCCATACCCTGGTTTTTCCCAATCAATCCCATTACCCTCAGAGAGACGCTGAACCGCAACAGAAAGTGAACAAGGAGAGACGGATGAGAGGAAAAACAAATGATGGGAGGATGCACCTGAAGCGAAGGAGGATGAAAAGAGAGCGACACAGGACAGTGATGACACAGTCACGAACAGCTGAGCAAGACAGACAAGCAAGCAGGGAGGCTGGGTCCACACAGGCAGCGGACAATGGACTCTGCACTGAATCTGAGCAAAACCCCCCCCCCCCCCTCCCATGTTGAAACAGCCAGCCCCCACCCCAGCACATAGACTGTGTCTGTCTGTCAAATAATCTGCCCCCCCCCCCCCCCCCCCCTTCTCAGCAGGCAGGCTGCAGTCTTACCCCGTTTACTAGTGAGGGAAGTCCATGGTCAGCAGCAGTCCCCCCTTCTCCCCCAGCCAGAGACCATCAGCAGGGCCAAGTCTGTTGTCTCCTCTGCACACACACACATGCACACAGGTGTTCCCAAGAGGAGGAGGAAGCGTCCGGATAGTCCGAGGGGTGAGTCCTAGTTGGTGGAATAGTCCAGCGAGAGGCAGAGAGAGCAGTGCAATGTACCATCCACTTTAAAACACTGCCTGGCTTCACCTGCACTTCCGCTCTCTCACTGTTTCACACACAAACGCACCCACACACATGCATACACGTGCACAAACACACACACAGACACACACACACACAAGCACAGACTCTGCACCCTCACACACTGTCCCTCTCTGGCTGCTCAGCTTCGCCGGCTGACTCGTTCACAGACTGAGAGGGGAGAGCTCAGATCAGGCAACAGTTGTTGAATTCATGGCACCGCCTCCCCCCCCCCCCTCCTTCTCCCTAGCTCACCCTTTGCCTGCGGTTGCCTGGCAACTGGCTTCTGTGGGCGGGGCTCGCTAAGAGTCCTCACATTGCTGCACTGGCTTCACCGCCCACTCAGGCTATATTTGCATATGGAGCCTCGCCTCCCTCTGTCTGCTGGTGATGTGTGGACGAGGGCCAGAGGCTGTGTGGGCTCTGGAGAGAGAGAGGAGAGGAGAGGAGAGAGAGAGAGGAGAGGGAAGGAGAGGAGGGAGGTGATTGTTGCCTCTCAAACTGAAACTGTTTGTCTTCAGTGATGCAGCAGATTCCACAAGACGGGTCAAAAAGAAAAAGAAAACACATAGTGGTTAGTCACAATGAAGCAAAACAGAGAGGAAAGAGGAGAGGCAGTGATGAAGAGCGGCAGAAAATCAGCTTGAGGCGTTTTTCTCGGCTAAAACTGTCTAGAGCCAAAAAGAAATACACTTGAATCTGAGACTTTTAAGAAGAGAAAAAAACAGCCGTTGAATTGTAACAAAAAGTTGTAATTATTTGTATTGTTTATTTATCTATTAACAAATTAATCATTAGATTAGTAAAAAAAAATCTAATTTCAGCTGCAGTGTTTTTCCTCCACCAGGGAGGTCATGTTTTCACCCCTCTCTGTTTGTTCGGCTGTCAGAAAGATTAAGCAGAAGCTGCCACACGCATTTCTAAGGAAACTGGGTGGAGATGGGACAGGGGCCAAGAAAGAACCCATTCAAGTTTGTCACAGGTCCACGGAGGGCAGATTTTTTTTCCACTTTCTTTAACCCCTTTAGTTTTTTTTTTACATTTTCACATATTATTAATAGTACAGATTTAATAATTAATGGATCTTAATGTCACCAAATGTAGTGACTGTAAATGTGGTTTCATCATGGGACTGTCGGGCCTTGGTGGTAATTGCGATCCACTGAGTGACAATATAATTATACAAACAGAAATATCCAGCTCCATCACAAATCCAGTTACTCCAGTTACTCCCCAACCCTACAGCAGTGGACATGTTGGTGCAACTGGGTCAAACTTTTGTTGATCAAATGAAGTTGACTCACCTCAATCACTTATCTGAGTGCATGCTTCATAATATTTATAATTTCTCTCTTTTTAAATACTTATCTCAGCACCGCACAACATTTCAATCACTCTCCCGGCTACAGCTACATCTTATTCTCTTGTATCTTTGTAATTGCTCCAATAGTTGAATACTGACTCCGGGAAACAGAAATCTACTGTTTTGTCTCAGGTTGAGGTCAGTCTCTATGTTCTTTAGAGCAGCTTGTTTGCTTTAAATTCCACCTATTTCAAATACTGAGTATCTCCACCAGTACGATCAGCTCTGAGGGAATATTGTCATCTTGGAACTTCCCTTAATACTCTTTTCTTGCTCGAAGTTCCTTTACCCAATGGATCTCATTTCATTATTAGGGAGGTGAGGGCTCTCCTCAACAGAACCTTAATCTGATTATTAATCCTGCTTAAATCATATTTTTGGTGCTCCAGTGTTAATTTCATGACTCATATGCTGCTTCTATCAGAGAGCCGCGGATGCTCGAGTCCCGGTGCTTGTTGCAAGAAGTCTGATGAAGTGATGAGAAAGAGAGAGAGAAAGGGTGAGAGAAAGGGAGAGAAAATGATGAAGAGGAGGGGAGAGATATGATCGAAGCTTAAGGAGCCAAATAAAACCTAATTATGTGGAAAGGAATGCACCCCTCCTATAATCTCCTCTCTCTCTCCCTCTCTCTCTCTCTCTCATTTGCTTTTCTTTCTCCTTCACTTCTCAGAGACGCTGGCAGTGGCTCAGCCAATGGCCTGTGGCTGTTTGTTTATGTGCAATTTGTTAGAGGGCTGGCCTCTTTTCCCCTTTTCCCCTTTTCACAGAAGCCATTTACAATTCTATTCATGTCTACCTGCCTCATTCAAGAAGCCAACACATAGCTGTGGACCGGGGCCCGTTCACAGGGAGTTAACACGGTTATGTTAAAGTTATTCTGAGAGGGGATGACATTGTTATACCACTTTGCATGATGGGTAAAAAGGTAGGGGCGAGGTGGAGATGATAGCTGGAAAATCTGCATCATACTCCTCACAGAGGGTTGGACACAGGACTGAAGTAATCACACCTTCACATACTGTACATCATCGAGTGCATCTGCTCTGTACATAAAAAAAATTGTATGTGTTGCAGAGTTGGGCTGAAGCTGCTCTGTGGGGATTCTCCACCAGCTGCTGGGGTTCGCAATGCAGCAAGACGAATGATCGAGAGGAAGAGGGTGGGGGCAGACATGGGCAGAGCTAGAGAGGGAGAGATTGAGAGAGGGAGAGAGCAGGAGAGAGCAGGAGAAGCATACGAGAAATAAACGAGGGCAGGGACGCTCCTCGGGGGGGGGGGGGGCGTAGTGGGCTGGTAGTGCTGCTAGTTTGGGCTGAGCACAGTGGATGCTCAGAACAGCTCAGCTGCAGCCAGATATCTGCACATATGAGACACATGCACAGATTTAAATGTTCTCTAAACATGCTTCTATGCACTTCTTCTACGTCTCATATGAGCTGTTATTGTGTTCGTGGACTAGGGCAAAGTTTTTTTGCCCCAGTCCAGTTACTAATTTTGTTAGCAATAGAGCTGTAATAATTTTTTTATTTGAAATTATCTTAGTTCAAACTAGCATTTTAACTCTGCATCAGAAAAAATCCCCATCCACACTAATGTACCTGAAAACACATATCAAGTGACAATTCACGTACTCTGGCCGTGTGCGTGCGGAGGTAAACAGGAAGCAGATCTGGTTGATTAGTTGCTGAAAAGAGTATTAAAAAGACAAAGTGATGGTGAAAAGTAAGAGATGGGATTTTTATTCTTGGACTTACAATGAGGCGGATCTGACGGTGAAATGTTTACAACGTTTTACATTCACTGCAGCCGCCCACATTCAGGAAGTGAATGTTGGGGACTGTGCCACAAACGTCTCTCTTGGCTGCAGCGTTTCCAAACCCATCAACTCTCAACTCCAGAGTAGTGTGGAAGGCAAACGTAAATGCAGGATTGGTGAAGCGTTTCCAGACTAAAATGTAGTAGCGTGGATGTAGCCTGTGTTTCCTTCAACCAGCCCAGAGTATTCAATACATGTGCACAGTTGATTGTCCAGCCTAGATCCTGCACTTGATAATTTCCATGAGTCCAGTCTGAATCATGGCACAGACCTGATGAGGCTACAGGGCAGATGTAAAACTTTGGGCATAATTGATAACTACAGATACATTTATAATGTTACGCTTTAGATCCCATAATTATCCTCTATCATTGTACAGGACTACGGTTTGGAGGAGCTCTGCACAGTTGAGATTGACTTCTGTTACAGATACAGAGCCTATGAGATCAGATAGCCTGCGAACATGGAGTGCACAACGTGACAGTGTAGGCAGCAGAGGCAGCGAGAAGAAGGGGTCAGAGGCAGAGTGAGTGAACAAGTCAGGGAGAGCGAGGAAGACTGAAACAGCCTGAAATCTGCAGCATCATTTCCACTGCTTCATAGCTTGACACCGGAGGCCATTAATATCTAAGTCTCACAACGTCAGACTGAAAAAATGAGGGAGATCATCTTGATATGAGGAAAGGACAGGACGTGAAGTAAAGAGGGATGTTCAGCAGTAAGAGGAAGAGCATCACAAAGACAACAATTTAATTTAAAGATATCTTGTGGCATTTTCGTTTTGTCAACTCGCTCTAATTCCAGGGCAACATAATACTAAGGGAAAACACACGGTTAGCCAGTCTGCTGTTTTTTTCATTCCTTTGTTAGAATTGGTCACTCATACTCATTACCTCAACCATTAACATGACTTGCCGCTGAGTTGCATCAGGTCGGCAATAGTGGTGAAGGCCACAACTCTCATGAACCCATGCTGCTTCAAGACGTCATCAAATTAACAGTTTTGTTATTGTTTCGATTGACAGACTCATATTGCACCTTTAAATATTCTAACATTTCAGGTTAGTTTAACAACACTAATCTTCATCAGGAGGCGATAAACATTTACAGATTTTTACAAATGCCCAATATACACAAACACAAAAGTAACAATACCACACCATTACGCACACAGTTACACCAACATGAGATGTGAAGCAGAAACCATTGTCTATGCTCCATCAAGGTATGACTTCCTGTCATAAATCATCAGGGTTTAATGCCAAACAAAGAGCAACTTCCTGTATGAAGTTCCTTATTTGAATTCTTTCCCTTGATCCAGATAGCCAAACACAGAAAGCACGAGCAGCACTGCAAACGTCTGGGTAACATTCTCTCCTTCTATTTGAGGCCATGTCACAACAACAGATATCGTCTTTGAATGAATGAACGATCAACTTTACAGCAACGTTCGAACCGGCTTTCACATCAGGACTCGTGCAGCTCAGACGTGCACAGGATGAGCCATCGACAAATCGATTTATTGGTGACAATGTGGCTGCAATGCAATTTGAGTGAAAAGAGGCCACTGGGTTAGTGATGCCTTCAGGGAAACCTCGCACAGTGTCGTGGAGGGATTGATTACTGTTTACATGGGTAGATTGCATTTGTATATAGAGGGACGAGATGTACTCTGGCAGGGTTATGAATGAAAAGCGAGTGTCAAGTAAGATGAGAAGATACAGACGCAGATGCACCTCAGTGTTAGTAATCTGTAGTTAAAGCAACATTACATTTAAATCCATAAAAACCAAGGAGAGTTCAAGGTTGAATTTGGTCACGTCCTCTATCACGTTAGGCTAGCAATAACCGAAGTTGACAGGACCCATCGGGAGCGGACATGCCGGCTCGGGTTCAGAAAAAAAATGATTTAAATAATATTCGGGTTCAGGTCCTGCTCAGTGCGCGGTAAAATCTGTATCTGTAAAACCGTGAGACATGTGACAAATTAGATATACACCAGCGAGTAAAACCTAAAGACCTATTTTTGTGACTAATTATTGTCCTCTTCAACATGATTGTGTGAAAATGTGTTATTTTGGTGCTTAGCTTGCATAAAAAATATATAAAAACATTTTTATTTGCAGTATTGACCAAATATTCTGTATGTGCATTCTTCATTGTGTGTAGATACTGTTCTTACATTAGAACTTATCCCAGCAGATAAAACATTGGTAAATGTCAGAGTCTTTGTAAAACATGTGTAAGTGGGTTTTAAGGAGAAATGTCTTCTTGGTGAATGAGGCTCATTGTTTAGATTTATTTCATACAGGTTAATGGGCACAGATAATAAATGCATGATTGATTCAATATCTCCTTTTTCTGCAAACTGACCTCCATGTCGGCTAAATGGTTGCAAGATAGTGCTGATATGTGCTGTGGGATAAACTGTATAGAATTACAAAACATAAAAAAAAAAGAGATAACATTGTCCACAGCAAATAGTGAGAATCTACTCTGTCAGAATGCTGAGCAGGTCTGACTAACACCTGACTGACAGCAGATCAAAGCTCCATGATCAATACGAGACCAAAGCAGCCATCTATCAAATCACTACCAGACCTCTGAGACAGCAGGTGACACTGGAATCAATGAGGAGGTGACGAAGAGGAAAATGAAGACGAGTCTGATTAAAACCAGAGAGAGAGAGAGCGAAGAGAAAAGGGATTAACAAAATTAAAAAACTTAAAACAACACTTCTGCAAAACATGAACTGTTATTTCGATATAAGGTTTAGAAGAAGTAGCACAGAACTTTAGCAGGAGGTGGGAGATTACATTGAGGTTTACACTTCCTCTGTTGAAAGGTTCCAGTGGATAAGGGAGGGCGCTCTGTGTGAGCTGATCTGAAACAATGTCACTAACAATGGATGCTAATTATCCTCACAGACAGGAGAGAAAACACTGAACCATGAAAGGAAGTTATTGACCAGAGCATCGGAATGTAAATGAGATAAACAAAGAGCACACAAACAACAGATATGAAGGTATTTGGATTAACTAGGGAGGGCAGGACTTATTATCACAGCATGAAATCACATATAAGACAGTGTGGATTTATTTTTTACTTTTACTTTTGTCACATTATTTCCTTTTTTTACTCCTCTTCCTGTAAATTAAGGTGAAGCTTTTCACAGTTTTGTGCCACCACAACAAATGCAACTTGATATAGCAGTACCTTGCCATTATACTTTGTTTTATAAGTTCATATGTTTTTCAATATTTTTTAAGAGTCTATTCTGATCTTGGAACGGATGCAATTTGAATTCAAAGCAACAGATTTTAAATAAAAACTGTCTGGCAGAAACCAAAGAAATAACAAGCGGCCAAATGTGGCATTACTATGTCCATGATACACCACTTCTTTCTATGCAGCAAATATCTTAGGGGTTGCTTTAAAAACATTGACATTTTTTTATTCATGAGCATGTCAGTATTAATTTTTTTGTGAATATCACTGTCCCCGCTGCTGTGGGGACACCTGGATGTTGACACAGGAAGTTGGTCTCTGTAACACTATGACGAAAATGGCTCCTTTATTTACTCACAGTTCTTGTTAGCATGGGAAAAGGTTGTGAGCCAGCTGTGGTTAATGTGCGTCTCTGTGTGTTGAGCGTGTGTGTGTGTTGTGACACAGTGGAGCTTAAAATTCTGCTGAAACACCTGTTGAAACCGTTTGTGCAACAAGAATCTTCCTCTAAAGTAACTTACCCTCAACATTACTACATTTCTTTCTCCGTGCTATGATCTCCACAACTTGAGTCAACACTGTTAAATAAGTTCTAGGATCAACGGTGTACAGCACAATACAGCAATTTTGAAAAAAGCATGAAGAAACAGCTCCACAGAGTATACGATAACATGCTGTAAGTGACTTACTGTCCTCTCATCGCCCCACTTTTAAAGTTTGAAAACTCTGCTACTGCAGAACTGATCATGAATACTTAATAATTTCTCATTTACATTATGTTGTTGTGTATCATGTTTTTAAATTCAAAACAATGCAATGAAAGGTTGTAGCCCCCATGGTAATTTGTGCGAGTGTGTGTGAGTATAACTATGTTGTTTATGAAAGAGGGTGAAAGACAGAGAGACAGATAGAAAGAGGGGGGAGAAGGAAGAGGCAGTGATCCAGAACTGAGCTCCTGTGACAGCTTTTATACGCAGGCCACACATCACAGGACAATCAGCGACCTAATTAAACAAACAGAGAGAAAATGAGGGGCAAAAAGAAGGAGAGAACGAAAGAGAGGAAGAAAGGGGAAAGTAAAAAACAAGAGGGATGAATTAATTGAATGTGAAAATGGGGGGGTCAGAGAAACAAAAATCTGCAACGAGAGAGGGAGGGAAAGGAGAGAGGATCCCGAGGCTGTGGAGAAAAATCAATGATTCAAATCAGGCAACGCCCAAATAAAACACGGGCTGCAGACGAGACAGAAAGAAGGAAAAAAGGAAAAGAGGGATGGTAACAGCAGTAGTGAGGAGGGATCCAGGGTTTTTACTCAGAGAGAGAGAGAGAGAGAGAGATGCTGGGAGGCAACGGTGCCGTTACAGAAGATCCAGATTATCTGCTTTGAAGAGAAGAAGATAGTGTCTGGAAACTAATTATGGATAACAAGACAGACAGATGGACAGAAGGGCTTTACCCAGACTCTCAGCACTGGTCGGGAGAGATAAGGGAGGGAGGGTCAGACAGAGAGAGAGGAAGAGTGGACTCATTTATTTAATAAGACTCAGGGCATAGATATGACACGTGGGTAATGTGTTGCCCAGTACCACACAGTCCCAGTAGCCGTTCAGTTTCTTCTCTGAAGAGTTAACAACGCTAAAACTTTTAACAATGCAAACGAAGGAGGAAGAAAACAGACTCTGCAGAGGAGTGAATGACAGAGAAGGAATCGTGTTGGTCACACTCATTCTGCTGTTTGACACCTTCCTCTAAGGCATCATTCACTCTCAGTAAAGTGCACGCTCAGCACATACCACACAGTCATTTCTAAGTGGTATTGCTTGTGAATACATTTCAGTCGGGGTCACTTTCAAAATCTATTCGAAGCCAAAAAGTGCAATACCTTGCAGACAGATGGAAAGAGCCTTCCATTAGCATTCATTGAAAGTGAAGCAGGAGATAGCTGAGCCAATGAATGCTCAATACTGATATCTATGAAAAACGTTGTTGTCGTATTTTGTTTCGAAGCAATGAGATCGATCCTTATATCTACTGATGTATATAAAGTATATGTGATCTGGTATTTTATAAAGACATATTTGAAGAAAAACTGTAAATCTGCCGGCGATAATATCGAATGTACTTGGACAGGCACATTTCCTGTTCAATGCTGAGCCCTGTGACTCCCACTCTACTTCATTGACTGGAGAAAGGACACTATATAGGTAGGTGACGTCAGTTCTGTACTTTGCTCTGTTTTACAGAGGATGAGCATAGAGGCACCAGGACAGAAGCAGAAGTGTTAAAAAGGGGTGTCATCATAAAAAGTGGGGATAGAGGGCAAAATGGAACACTGTCTTGGTCTCTTTCTAGTCCCCATACAGAGACACACTTTACATACAGACAGCAGGCCCCTGTGACATGCACTTTTCAATTCCTGCAAGAATAGAAAATAAAGTTTTTGAGGGGGTTTAGAAAAAAGTGTGTAGAAATTGCAGACTGAAATAAAGATGAGAATAGCACAGTATTGAACCAGTTAAGGCCAAACTCACATTGAGGCACCTGCGCTGCCAAGGCAGAAAAAAAAAAAACTCATCCATCACTGCAAAGAACAGATTCAATTCTCAGTAATGGTGCTTTTCAGACTGCCTCTATCAAACAGTGTTGGAGGTGGACAGCTGGTGAAGGACTGACTATTGTTCCAGTTGTTGTGTATAAATCCCAAATTTACACGAGACCAGACTTTAAAAACTCTTTATCCACCTATTATAATGTTTACAATATTTAAGAATCTAGCACAGTGAAGTTATAGAAGTTGATTTGCCACAAAACTTTCCTTACTGTACTTTAATATGGGCTACATGCCACTGTGACGAGCTTTACTACAGTGAAAACAATTCTGCTGTTTGAGAAATCTTCATTCTCTCCATCTGGCAAAACATGATAAGATACGAGAGGAGGCTGTGGAAAATTAAAAACAAATCAGGAGCGTGTTGGCACAAAGAAAAGCTTTATGTAAAAAAGAACTGCCTTCTGGCAGCGGGGGCAAATCAATCTGAATATGCAACTTTCACATTACTGGGTATGTGAATTGATGCACGTCCTTGACAGAAATAAGAGCAGCCATACCGATATAAGCTCATCCTCCATCTGTTTGTATGTGTGTGTCATGCGTCATGCTCTGCACACAGATGCTACTGGCAGGAGGCGACCTCTGTGCTCTAACAGATGGTCTGGACCTGTGGCATCACACCCGAAAACTCACATCCACACACACGCGAATAAAAAAAGAAACTCCAAGGCTGCTCAAAGTCAGAATAAGGTCACGTAAACTTCCACCTCCTTCAGCCCCCTGTCTGAGTCCGGCCTTGGTCGTCGCCTGGTGTCAGTTTTATTTTTCCCGATGATAATTCATCTCACAACGCCTGGAGCTCAGATTGTAGTATGATGCAATATTCTCATATGAATGTCGCTATAAAAAGATTTTTAAGAACCCTCAGTGGAGTCGGACTCTGTGAAATTGTGCGACTGTTTAGCATAACATAGAAGAAGCAGCTCTGGGACACACACACACACCAACGATAAATCAACGCGGCGGGATCGACTGAGGTAATCAAATGAAAAACAGCATCATTATCAGACAGTGGAATTAGAGAGTTGGGCCGACTCGCATGTTTTTTGTGTATTTACTGAGGCTCTGCAAACTACATGATGAGGTTGAAGCCAGGAAAAAGGGGGAAGAGATCATGAACAATACCAAAAGTCTGAGGTTATCAAAAGTAACATGTTAATGCTCATGTGAGTGAGAGCCAGTTGAGCCTATAACCATTGCAAGTCACTGAGATCATGGGAGAAAGGAAATTGTTGTATGTGCACGTGTGAACATGAAAGAGACAGAGACGGAGAGTGAAAAAAAGAGGGAGAGAAAAAAAGAGAGAGGGAGGGTCCCGGAGTGAACGAGCGATGCTTCTGTTCATTAGCAGTCCTCCCTTAGAGCGGGAGAGATGTGGGATAATCATGTCGGCTTGGTGGCGGTGTGTCCTTGACTGTCATTGGTGGGACTCAGCTGGGCCTTGTCTCTATTCCAGACTCTTTGCTTGTGTGTGTTTGTGTGTATGTGTGTGTGTCTTTCAAAACTTTAATTACCCAACTGAGCCTCTCACACACATTATTGCCAAAAAAGCGTGAGGCGGTTTAACACTTATGTTCCTCTAAATCGACAAAATATAATTCCCCGCCTGTCCAATTAGCCTATTGTGCAAACATTTCCAATCCGCTCCAAATCTGATGTAAAGCTGAGACAAAAGTAACGGTAACAAAGTGCAGTATTCTGCACTCAGTATTCTGGAATGATGGTATTAAAAACAAAATTGCAGCAGACAATGTCAAGCACCGAGATACATCTACGGAATGAGAAGGAGAAAATGGATTGTGTTTGTATAGAGCCTATTTAGAGTCATCTTTAAAGTTCAAGTTGCATTCACCCATTCACACGGTGCTTCTATACAAAGCGCTTTTTCTATCACACTCCATTCTTACATTGTCGATGCAGCCGTCGGGGGAAATTTGGGTTATCTTGCCGAAGGACACTTCAGAATACACCCTAGTGACGCAAGGGATCAAACCATTGACCTCCTGGTTAATGGACGACCCCTTTTTACCTCCCGAGCCACAGTCGCCTGAAACCATATAACAACGGTCCTTTAGCTGATTCAGCAACATGCACCCGTTTTTTTTTTTAAACCAAGAATCCTCTGCGGCATTTCTTTATTGATACTATCTGTCGATGTCTGCCTCGATCACAGAATGATTTTGCAACTCCACAATACTGGTCGACCAGCGGATTGCCTCAAGGGAAACATATACAGACTTCTCCAGCATTTTGACTGATAGGTGAAAATGTCAGCATTTTGCTTTTCACACACAGTTACAGTTTTTTTCGTGTGACCCCCAGGATTGTTTTGTCTCAGATCCTATAACTGCAGATGGAGTCCCTAGTGCATTAGTCAGAAATCAGATAACTTTGAGTATATATTAGATATTCTTACTGAGGTAACACAGTTCGCTGGGCGGCTCCAAAATGTATAAAGTCCAATTTAAAACCTGGAACTGTTTAATGTCAGTTGCCAAAGAAAATGGTCCAACAGTCGCCTTATGAAACTACATTTAAATGTTACCACTTGTCAGATGTATAAGATTTAATACATCAGTTTGTTAGGATAAGTTACCCAGTTAGATTTGACATGTGGAAGATCAAATAGTCGTTTTCAGATTTAATTTCCCTCAACGCCCAACAGTCCCTTAATTAAAACACATTTAAATTCACTTGATCCAGATTCTCTTTTGGATCTGCATCAACTTGCACAAACTCGTAAATATCAGTCTCCCATACTGGCTGTTTTTTTCTTTTTCCATCAAGATCCATGAATTATTGACTGGGAAATCGGGGGAAAATCTTGCAAATGTCAGAGGAAAGTGAGAAAAGATTCCTGGATCTGCTCCCTGATCCAGATCGGCAGCAAAACTTGATGGATCCTTTCTCGGGTCATCATCCACAACTCCAGCGCATTTCATGGAAATCAGAGGAGCAGTTTTTGTGTAATCCTGCTAACAAACACCGTCGGAAATATAATGAACTGTGTTCAAGCCCGTAATTGGGCTTCAGTTAATATGATTTATCACTTTTCGAGACCTGTGCTGACCATGTTTATATTTCTCAGCAGAAAAGCCACAGCGGAGACACACACACTCGCTTCTGGCTCGGCCTCAACACATCCTTTCCCCGGGTCCATCTGTTCAGAGTTGGAAGTTTGGCCTGAAGAGCGCCACCTGGACTAATGGACCCTGTCACTCAAATCCACAGACAAATTAGATAAAGACGCTGCTTTGTTAATCTCTCTCTGTTGTTTTTCTCATTAGCTTTGCCTGCATTTCTTATCATGTCTTTCTTTCTCTCCGTTTTTTTCTGTTACGTTTCCTTTCATCTCTCCTCGGACTTTATCTCTCTGTCTGCATTCCATCTGCTGCTCTTATCGCTTTCCAAAGTCTCATTCCCTCACAGCCATTCACACTCAATCCATCACATGCCATATATCTTTCACTTTAACATCATATTCTCTTTCCTCTAACTGCCTTTGCTTTTCTTCCCCTGCTTCTGTTTCCCTTATGTGATCCTTTGTCTTTCTGCTGTCGTCCCCACCCATCACTTTCTGCTCCCTCTCTCAGAGACATCTAGACAAAGCTCACAGTCACATATGCAAACCCTTTCCAAATTTAGTACATTTGTGTTTGTTTAGCTCACTTTGCATGTGACATAGCCTCATAATAAAGCCAGGTCCTTGTCCTATTTCCTGCATCACTTTGCTGTTAATGTTCTACTGTCTCTGTCTTGTTATGTACTACACCCATCTTTGTGATGATATAACTACTGTACGACTCAGTAACGTCTATTATCATCTTGAAGATTGAAGTTGAAAATTAACCTTACTGGTTTCATTGCATACCATAATTTCCTGCCGTATAGTTTTACCATTTCAATCTTTACCATGATTGCCGTGGTGATTTTGGTTGATACCATAAGAGCATGAGCTGCTACTGTTCTGGCCCTAGATACCAACTGCAAGAAGCTTCTGGCACTAATATGCCTTAAACAAGCGCAGATATATTTGTCCTGATGTTTGGGGTCCAACTTCACTTAACTTAACAATTTGTCAACCTTGTGTTCTCAGCTCCGGCTCCGCTTGCCTTGTGTTGTTACATTAAATGTCATCAACAACTGACATCAGATTTGCTTACACACAACAGCATTTTATTGTTTGTATTTTAAACAAATGTTGTTCATAATGTTTGGATTGTTTTTGAAGGCACACATTTGTAAATCAGCAAAACAGCTGTAAATCTCTAAGTCTTATCATTTCTTTTAACTTTGCATGTTTTAAGATGGTGTGTAATTCTTTCCCACAGAGAGGCAACACTGAGTTTACCACTGTGTGACATATGATTGAAATGGTCTTGAGTTAAATGTCACCATAACATTCACCCCAGCAGCTGAGAAAGGTCTGTGTCATTAGCAAAACGCCAGAGAAAAGCCACAGAGTGCCAACACTCTCCTTCAATCACAGGGAGCAAAGGAAATCTGAAGGACAGCTTATTAAAATGTGCTGTCAACTCCTGTCATATTAAAGTTTCCATGGCTGTCAGCGGGACTATCACTGTGTGGTCATACATGTTGGTCTCAGACTGTCCAAACGTCTTGTGGCATCTCGTCTCTGTGGACAGACGCAGTGTGCCCAAAACCAAAAACTTGACAGCAGCTATGAATAATCCAAGTATAGTGAAAGTCATTAGAGGGGCAGTTTTTAAAGGTTTAAACAACACCTTAATTATTAAAAGAAAAGAGAAAAGGATGACTCTGGATCTGGTTCAGAACCATCACATTTAGTTAAGGTTAGGGAATGACAGTGGTTACGCTTAAAACTCAGCAGAGAGCTGATACCTTTGCCAGGACCAAGCAGTCCACTTTAATTCGATCAATCGGCACCAAATAACAAAATGCTGACGAACAAACAAACCAACAAACAAACCAACAGACACACAGGGCAGAAACACATCCTCCTTAAGGGAGGTAACTAGGATGGCAAACAGTTGAGTTGAGGCCCATCAATCCCCTCGAGAAACCATATTTAAATTCGCTAGATCTTGATTGAGCTCATAAATATCAGTCCTCTAAATATATCAGATTTGTATATCCATCAAGATGTTATTACGTTGCATTACTGCAAGCATCCTGGAATGTCACCTAATCCTAAACCTCCATCCGCCCCTTTGTCCGGATCCATGCCAAATGTTAATGTGTTCTTTTTTTTGTCTCCTGCTTCCACTGACTTCTTTGGAAAACTGCTCGGTAGGTTTTGCATAATCCTGCTGATAAACAACTAAACAAACAAACAAACCAATAAACAAACAAACGGACGGGGTGAAAACAAAACCTCCTTGGTGGAAGTAATGAAACGACACCGAGCAACGATCTCTGATGTCAGGGTCACTCACCACGTGTCAGCGAGTGCTCCTGCAGGCCGTGCATGGACATGTACGCAGCAGCAGTGACTATCAGTTATGCAGTCTTATAGGTAAAAGTCACTTCTGCATGAAAGGAGCTCATGAGCCCACACACTGACCCAATGAGGAACGACACATGGAGGCAAACTGCATGAAAACAACACAAAAGAGACAAAGTGACAGTGACCTTTAAACAAACTTCTGCTGTAAAAAGAGCCACTTCACTAACAGACAGAGCTCGGAGGAAGGCTCGTGGATCGTTATCATGGGGAAGTGCTCGCGTTGCAGACAGTGACAGGGATGTTGGCTGTGCTACGCTGGAGCTCGGTGGGCGGATTTTCCCATCGTACACAAACAAATGGTAAACAGCAAACATACCCTTTGTACCCCCCCCCCCCCCCCCCCCCATCCTTGTGCTCTTTGTTTCATTCTAGTTCCCTTTTCTCATCCCCTCTTGGTTGTTCTTTGTTTCAACTTTTACCGTTATTACACCCCTGATGTTAGTCTCAGTTCTCGCCTCTCTCCCTCAATCCCCCCCCCCCCCCCCCCACACACACACACACATCTCAGCTCTTTAATTAGACCATGAGACGACTGCAGAGGCTGGCGGAGCGCTGTCCTCCTCACTGTTCATCTGAAGTGCTAATGTGGACGGCGGCAGGAGGAGGGGAGGAGGAGGCAGAGGATGATGGAAGAGGGAAACGGCAAGAGAGAAATCAAAGAAAAAGAGAGCAAGACATATCAGCGAGCAAGGGACAGGCAATAATGGGGATAGAGGCGTTCATGCAAAACAGAGAGTGATGCAGCCATGCAC
Source organism: Platichthys flesus (assembly GCF_949316205.1). Taxonomy (NCBI): domain Eukaryota; kingdom Metazoa; phylum Chordata; class Actinopteri; order Pleuronectiformes; family Pleuronectidae; genus Platichthys; species Platichthys flesus. The sequence continues at coordinate 14,185,866 of NC_084949.1, forward strand.
CAGGCAGTGCTGGATGATAAAGATGAAAGCAGGAGGTTTGTTCTACTAACGGAGCATTAGGGATAAAAATAGAGAGGAACCCAGAAACAGATGATAAAGATAAAGTCACTTCAAGTGCTTATGTCTGACCTGCAAACCTTCACTTCGGCAGCCCCAACACACACACACACACACATACACACACACAAACACACACGAACACATACACAGAGATTTCTGTCTGACGTTCACCCATGATCAGTGAGAGCACAGGGATCAAACCAAACAAGCAGGACATGAAGGAAACACAAGGGGACAGAGAGGACGAGCGTTGGCAGGAGGACAGCACATTAGAGGCGGAGATCTCAGATGATTCCTATGACCTCCTGGAAACCCAGAGGAGAAGAAAAAAAAACTCCATTAGACGACAAATGAGGTGTAAATTATTGATTATTTTTCTGCAGTGGCAGATCTGGGCCACCACTGACTTTTAACATATTTTTTATGGGGTCAGGTTCTGTGAGGTTCGCTGCTGCTCAAGATGACAACACCGGTTTGTATTTGGGAGATTATAGTTACCACTCAGTGTCTGTGAGGGGATAAAACGGAAGAAAAAAAGAATCTATGACGTTAATTATATAAAAACAATAAACAGGTTAAGTGTAGGTTTGTGCAGATATCCTTATTAGGGCTTTACATTGACTTCCATTCATTGTGGACAGACGAATCAAAATCTAATCAATACCCATGACCCACTCATTTCAAACTCTGACCCTAACCCCATTTCCCATCTTTCCCCCAACCGCAGGACCTCAGAAAGCAGGTTTTGTCTCATGGTCCCCATGAGGGCTACTTGTCCTGACAAGATCAGCGTTTATGCTGGAAAAGGTCCTCAAAAGGTAACAACAATGAATACACAAACACACACACTTCCTCCCAAATGCTTAGTGCTCCAGTTTAATCTGTCTTATGTGCCAAAATACAGTTCCGCACCTGACAAGGCCCAGCTGACTGCGTCTCCTGCATTCACTAATGTTTGTGTGTGAGTGTGTGTGTGTGTGTGTGTGATTGTGTGTTGGAGAGAGTCAGAGTGTGTGTGCCTCAGCAGCAAAAGAGAGCAAGCTAATAAATCCTCAACTGCAATGTCTTGCAATAATGAGCAATTCTCACCTTTTCTCACAGACACACACACACACACTCAGACACACACACACACACACACACACACAAACACACACACACACACAGCCACACACACACACAGAGCTACCCTGGGGAGCTCTGGGATTCCTCCATCTCTTTGCTATGGAAACGCAACTTGACTGGGTTCCCACAATTGAACACTGCAGTCTTGAAATAACTGAGCTTGTGTGGATCATAAATTTAATTTTTTCAATAAGCAACATATCTTCATCCAACAAAAAGCAGAGAGAAACCTCTCTAATGTGAAAATGAGACAAAGAGATGTTTATAAAGGACGTCCAGACGACTACAGACAAGTTAATAAAGTGGCTGCTGTCAGTGAGAAGCTTAAACAGCAGGTATTAGTTTCACTTTATCTCTTTCAACCACAGGAGGAAAACAGCATCCTAAAGGAAAGCTGAGATAAGCAGGAGAGAACAGAGGAAGTCCCTGCTGATTTCACCCTGTATTTACATACATTGACTGGCTGCAGCTTCCAATGAGTCTAAATGCTGTGACTGCTTCCTCCTGCCACAGTTTAGAGCTTCTTAGTCTTTTTCCTTTTCTTTCTTGAATGGAACATTCAAGAAAACATAAAAACAGTGTGAAAAATGTGAGATAAGCAAATCCACTCGACATTAACCACAGATCAATTATGCAAACAGACCAGGCCAAGTTGTTCTCATATGAGGAGCTGTAAGCAGAGCTGGCATCACTTCAACCAGAACTAATAAAAGGTTGAGCGCAATCAAGTTATCTATGGGCTCTTAGTAAATTATTTACCCAGCTATCTCATCTTCTCTTTATTTTAGCCTTAGAGACTTGTGAAAAGATGTAGAACATTATCCTCCAAAAAAACCTCAGTTAAGAAAGGGAGATATGATCCTATATCGCAGTGTTTGTTATTTCATATTGTGATTTTATCCTATCCATCGTGTCGCCTTAAAAACACTGTTAAATAACTCATATCATCATATTTACAACACACCTATATACACTATGTTATTTTCATAACTTTTATATTATACATCATTCTTATCTATATTGTCACTTTACTACCTTTGTATGCACCATCATTACTTCGTATTGTGTGTTCTCATATTTTATCATAGAACTCTGTTTTATACATAATTTGCTTCTATACATATATCTTATGATATAGCTGATTATTTTGTTTACATTTAACCTTAATCCTTGTGTCCACACTGTAAAAAGAGAGTAGCTTGTGAATTTCCATCCATTGATGATTTGTTGCCTTCGTTCCCAGTCAGTGCACAAATACCTCTGAGGTCGAAACACGCAGACGGAATGAATTATTATTCAAACGCCAAAATAAATCCACACCTGCATCTGCAAATCACTCATACCTGTCTCTGTGAGGAGAAAATTATATGCAGTCAAAAGAAATCCTGGATTAAAGCTCTTCTTGGAATATGGGATGTTATGACTGCTACTCATCTATACGCCGTGCTTCACAAGGGAGGTGCACAAATGAAACAGCATTTTCAAATCCGCATGTTGTTGTCAGTGAACGACTCAGTAGGCAACGGCCGTATTGCATTTCACACAGTGTGAATATTTTAGGAGCACTTCTCCATTGGTACGATGAAATGTTATACTCTGCCAGAGGTAGAGAAAAGACTCCCAGCCTCTAGGCAAACAATCTGGAGCTGAGATAAACATAAGAAAATATCAAAAGACGCACAATGATATTGATTCACAGAAAACTGGGCTGATGTCTGTGGCTCTGTGAGTCCCCTGTCTTGTTAATGAGATATAGTGACATTGTACGGAGTATGAAATTTCCCTTGAGATATAACAACAGACATTTATGAAATCTGTGTCACATGTAACATCTTGGGTCCGCTCCTCTCACTGATGTAACAAGTCAATCATCTCAGTGAACCCGCACAACACGACATTAAATCAAACAAAAGACAAAGGACAACGTCAAGAGGAAATAAAACCTAATCTAACCTTAAACTGTGAAAGAGAAACGGTAGAATGAATGTTTATTTTTACGATAAAAGGTTGCATCATTTAACTAAAGGATCTTAAAGTCCAAAAACAAACATCTACAGGCACATATCCAACAGCTTGTAGAGTATTATCCTAGAACTTGTCTTAGATGTTTCTAGTCATGACACAAGTGATACCGTTTGTCTTCTGCAGCTAAACACTACCCTCTAGTGGCCAAAATACTGTATTACATGCTTTGTGTATTTTCAGTTGACTGCAGTATTGTTGCTTCTGTTATCGTCATGATTACTCCAAGTGATCAAACTGCCCATGAGACACTGTAACTGGTTATGTACACACAGTTTTAGAACTTACCAGATAATAACTCTTGGCTGTTTCATGTGTTGAACTTTTCTTTTTAAAGTTCCAAACATAACCTGCAAAGAAAAAACATTTATGACTCATTTTCTGTCTGTTTGAGATTCTGCAACAAATCCTGATGCAAGATACAGCATTTCAATTTATTTAGATATTTCATATCATTCGCTTGCATGCGATTACCTGTATTTACAATGAAAATGGGAAATCACAGTGAAGTTTTCACATTCTCCTACATTGATAAACTGTTCTCATAATATTGGTTACAGCATATTGCATAGTTCAAATCAACAACACTTATATTCTGCCATTCTTTCAAAAGTCCCAACAAGCAGATTCTCCTGTGTGATTTAAAGAAGTTGAGAATAATCTCCTCTGAAACCCGTCGTACAAACATTCATGAAACCAGTCAGAGTGAATGAAAACAGTCAAGTTGTAAACTGGACTATTAAAGAATGAACTGGAACTCACTTTACATCTCTGAAAGGCCGGAGGGAGCTGCAGCCTTCAGTTAAAATACTTCGGTTCATTACTATAAGCCGTTTCGTTCACATTAATTTCACATTGGCACCTAATACATGTTATTCTAAAAATATCTATAATAGCTCCATTAAATGTCCACGTGATTTGAATGATACTAAATGAAGTTATTAGAGATAAACTTCATGGGGTTTGATGATGAGGAACATTAAGTCTAATGGACGACACATGCTGTGTGGCCCACACAGTGTTAAATTAACATCTTATTATTAATGCTCAGTACTCAGTAGCACTTTGTTCCTCTGCTCGAACTGTTATTGCTCAGGCTGTGTCCCTCTCTTTGTCCTGTTTGGCCTTGGTCCACTGTGGTGGATAAACTGACCTGGTTCTACACAGACTCTCAGTCTGGGCAGAATACAAAGAAAACACAACTGTGAATTAGTGAGGACGTTTGGCTCGGATCCCCCACACGGTCATCAATCTCAAATTGTGCAAATCAAATGCAGAAGTGACCCCATATTAAACTATGGATAAAAGCAGCCACCCGTGAGCTTCAAACATTAAAGACTGAGGCCAGAGCTGAGCTGCTCTGCTTGGTTACTTTGGTAAAACATTGCCTAAATTGAAATGAGGCCAGTGCTCAAACTATTAATTATATATAATGTGACTCAATTCTGTTTTCATGATCTGTTTCCACAGAAGTATCCACAGAAGCATTACAACACATCAAATGTCGCCCATGCTCACCTTTCATTGTGAGCACGCCACAGCAGAAGTCTCTGAAGTTGATCCTCCCGTGAGCGTTGGGGTCCAAACATTTGGCCAACCTCTTCACCTGTGGAGAAGCACACCAAACAATGATTTACCAATGACCTTAGTTTTGTTCTCGATGTTTAAAATTACCAGTATCATACAGAATCTGAGCCTCCCACTGCCTCGTGCTGCACCATTTGGTTTTTCCCAGACAGAGAGGTGGCTGATCAGTCCAAACCAGATGACTCATCCACACTTTCAATATTACATCAAGGATCTTCTCTGCAGAGATATACAGATAATCACAATATAGCATCATGCTGCTCCATTGTTTCATTCACTCTGCATCAAATACTGAGATGATTTTTCAAATTTCATAGTTAAATATGTATTCCAAGATTACAGAGGAAAATTGCATTTGATGTGATGATGTTGTGTCATGCTGATGTTGATTTCTCAGAGCTGATGCCGATTCTGGTATTAGGGAGTCATAGAATGTCTGTTGGTAAATCTGTTTACTGATGGACACACGGACGATAATGCATCCCGTCCCCATGCACAAAACTCTGTGCACTAAAAATATATAATGTTTGAAAATAACTTTGACATTTAAACATCAAGGGTCTTATAATTGGCTAAAACATGATCAAGTATATGCATGCCTCTGCGCTTTGGCTGAATGATGCATTCTTCTCTTTGCAAGCCAGCCACAACATTTCAATTTGAACTGCACTAATGTTAGCACAGGTTTGTGACTGAGAGGGAAACCACCTCAGGGGTTTTCCCAGGTTCAAATTAAAAAGTTGACGATGCCTCACTTCTCAAGAGGGAGATGCTGTATGACGCAAAAAAACAAGGGTGTTGAAAATAAAGTGTTGTATAAAAAATCATTTATATGGTACACACTCATAGCTGTAGCAACTGGGTCACATGTACAGCAGCGCTCACTGAGGGGTTTTGAGATGTTTCAAAAAGGTCACTGGACGACTTTGCTCAAGGTCATCCATTTAGATCAGGTTGAATAATTCAGCAGGTTCCTTTAAAAACTGTTCAGATAGACAGCTAATTGCTGTCTAGGGATAGAAAGGAGGTCAGAGGAGAGAACTGAAGGATTATGGGAGTGTGTGCATGTGACTGTGCGGTTGGGAAAGTGTCAGCCAGCGTGTGTATTAGTAGGTCAGGTTGGCACAAAGCAAACCAGTGGGATTTGCTCACAGAGCGCAATGACACGGGAGGACCACACAACGGTTTGCGGCCCATCAATTAGAAAATACAAACTCCTCTTCATATCATCATATTTGGGTCACATGATCACAATCAAATTCTGGGGGTTCTGTGTAAATTACTTTCAGAACACAACAGTCAGTATTGTACTCGGAGCGCAATAAGAAAACTGCCTAATTTGAATACTGGTTTGATGATGGCAGCACAGAGTAAAAACAGAATACATTGTACTCCACAGGATCCGGTAACATGTGGGTCAGTGAGCTAACAATTACAGTCACCTCATCCAATGAAGCGATTTCCCAGGTCAGTGAAAAGCTTCCCCCAGGAGCTAATCAGTGCCTCCACAATGTTCCTGCTGATGAGCCCCGCACCACCGGGGAGCCAATCAGAGGCGGTGTTCAACCACCCTGACGAGCAGCGGGACACAAGAGGCCACAGGGACGTCCAACGTGACACATGAACCGATGGAAAAACACAACGAAAGATTTAATGAAATGATACCCGCTGTTCATCTCACACAAATCTTCGGAGTCCAGAAGTTTACAGAATATCCTACTTTTTGTAGCCATGGGTTTTTTATGATGAAACAATCGTTTCTACCCATTAAGACCCGAGGTGCAATTTAAAAAGCACTAAAACCTAAGTATCGTTTATAAAACTGCTGTAAAACCTATTTTTCAGCAGACAGAAACACAGAATAAAAACTTAATCAAATCTTAATCCTTTGGCTTTTATTCTAAATCATTCGTTTTGCCTTGGAAACTGGATACGACTGAAAAAAAGAACATTTGTAAAAATGTTAAAACTGCGGTTTGCATTCCCGAAGTGAATTCCAGCGAGTCATGATACATTTCCTCGTTCAGAGCGGCCGTACATTCCATCCATCCCATAGTGATGCATATGTTGCATCCGACGATTCAGATCAACAAATCCTACACTAACGTACAGATTCCAGGCCTCTCTTTGCAAACCCATTGAATATAAAAACAACATCCCAACAAAACAACAGCTGTATAAGATATTAAGAAGCTTGCTCAAGGGCTCTTCAACAAAACTAGCAGAAACAGGGGAATCTGTTCTTTACACGACGAAAGATTTCCAAGCAGACATAACGATTGTGTTACCACTTTGGCAATCCACTGAACCCTTTCTAAACGTTGCTTGGCCTGTTTTTGGATGCAGGAGACCGGAGCTGTATCGGCTTACTGAGCATCGTGTGACAGACATGTCTATGGCCAGGTCACCAGTTTTATGTATTTTTTGCATTTTGCATGATAAATTGCATTATATTAGGGATAAACTGTCTTTGAAGCCCAACCAATGGTGGTTTTCTAAGCCCCGAAGGTATTTTAATTTGGGAATTAACGGGATATATACGGGAATATACGGAAGTAACGGGAATAAACTGAAAATTGTATGGGTAATTTATACTAACTGTATTTCCCTTGGCATATACAGATGTAAATAAAAACATTTTGTTTTGTCATAGGCTGTTTTGAGCCCTGAGGAAACTTTGGGCACTTGACTATATGCTTCTTCATCTTAATGTCTTAGTTCTTAACATAGGTCTTTGCACAGTATTTGCAAATGTACACAGCCTCTCCTTCTACATTGGCTGGGGTGAAATGTCTCCACACAGGAGATAGTGCACGTGGCATTGTTCTGTAGAATAAGATGAGAAAAAAGCTTGTAAAAAACACTAATGCAATGCCAGAGTTATAAACAATTGGAATCGTCTTTAAAAATATTTTACTATTTTATTAATAGTAAATAAATGTATTAATTGACGGATAAATTAATAGAAATAAGCTAGATGGACAGATGAACAATCCTCAATCAGCATGCTAATACATTACCCCCAGAAATATCATCGAAACTTACCTGACTTGTCCTGCACACTACAGCAGGCCTCAATAGCCCTGCTATAGTGTGCAGGAGGCTGGCAATTATCTGTGCATGTGATGGAGAAATGCACAATGGAGGGTTGAAATTCAACGTGCAGTGTGTCCTGCATTCCATACATCTTTAAAATAGAGTTTTGAATGATGTTTTTATTGCTCAGCCTTTAATCTGCGTATTTTTTTTTTTTTTTTTCAAAATTCCCAAAATTCCCGAGCTTAATATTCCCATGGACAGTTTCCGGGGAAGTTTCCGGAAATTTACCGGATATTTTCTTTCCCTTTGCAACCCTACTGCTAAACCAATGTTTGTCATTCTCTGCTCATAAAGCAGAGTTTAAAACCACAACCTTCCCTCAGGAGCAAGTAGTCTCTAAACTACTTGAAATGAATCGTTGTCATTATCAATATTGACTGATGTGAAAATGTTTAAGTGGATTCAATTCAAAACAACTTAAATTGTCCCCGGAGTCAAGACAACAAGTACAAACAAGAAAGAAAACAACAATGACATCAGTGCAATAAAACAGTTGAAAATCAGTGAGAGTACTAAAATTATATAGTAAAAGTAGTCTATGATTATGAAAGAACGGTGAACAGGATAACAGCCGAGAAAACAGACATCAAGAACCTAGATAAATACTGAATGAATACAGTGATCATAATGCATGGAGGCAAGTGATACAGATATACATTATTTACAGTTAAGGAGAATGAGGAATATATGTACAGGACCAGGTAGAAACAGATGAATAAATACTGTTACGTATGAATAAATGTATATGCAGCAGATAAATATATATATAAAGATTATAAACAGTTGAGGTGAATACTGATGATGAATATATCTACAGGATCAGTAGCAGCAGATGAATACATATTGTGGCATATGAGTAAATACATATATAGCAGATGTGTAATAGATGATTAATTATATAGCACCAGATCAGTTAATCTAAAGATGATGAGTACGTATAAGAATATAGAAGCTGGCCCCACAGTTTCCCCGACTATTATAAGAGTGAACGGAAAAGTTAAAAACAGTTGAAAAGTTGGACCCAACTCGTCCAAATGGTGACGCAGCACATCACAGAAGCTCATCAAGTCTCAGAGAAATAACGAGACTACCCTTTGTATTCTTCAGTGGCCAGCAATAACTTTTAACATGTCCATGTCCTCACCTGTTCTTCTTGTCCGAACTGAGATCCCAGCTGCATCAGGTGTTCAGGGCGAATAAAACCGTCCGCGTCCTCGTCGCACACGTCGAACACCTCTCGGAGTTTCCTGAGTAATGTCAGCAGATGCTCCGGCTCACGGTTCCACTCTTCGTCCATCTCTTCACGGGTTTATCATCATTGGTTTGTTTTTATTTCCAGGGGCTTATTGTTGTTCGGGCCCGCCAGCTGACGCGTGTCACACTGGAGCTCTTGTCTGCTGCGGCCGAGCGCGAGAGGAGGAGTGATGCTGAGTGATTGACAGGAGGAACCGGAAGAAATGGCAACACACCTACGCAAGTGTTTGTGAAAATGCTATGGCAACCGATGATGCTGGGAGTAATCCACAGAGAGTTGAGGAAGAGGAAAGTAAGAAATACAGTTGGCCCATGATATACTCGGAGGTGAGAAGTAACAAAGCACAACTACTTTGTGACAAATCCAAGTCCTGAAACCAGTCCAGTTAACTGGACTTGGTTGAGGTTCTTGAAGAAGTCTCCCCTCTCATCCAAGAGGCTCGTTCAGTTCCTCTGACGATCCTCGTGCAGGACCTGGTGCCAGCGATGGCTGTCACCTCCTTTTTGTGTGCATTGTCAATGATGAGCATGAGCCGACCGCTTTCTGGCCCAAACACACAAATCGCACCATCGTCCCATGCTGGAAAATAGAGACATCATTTCAAAGCTATCTGCCATCAAAAAGATAAGGTGATTTTACATTGTAAAATAGTATTATATTAGCAGAGGAGTTAGTGGTTCATGCCCACCAGTGACCTATTTTTAAACAAGGCTGAACTACAGTTCAATTCAAGAAACAGAGCCAATAAGCTCCAGTGTGTGGTTCACAGATATCTCTCCCTGATTCTCACCACTAATGATGCTTTGTCCATTAGCCATGAAGTCCAGGGCATTGCAGGTCTTGCTGGGTACAGTTATGCACAGCAGCTCTTTGGGGTTGTCAATGTGCCACAGCTTGATGTCCTGCTCAGAGCAGGTTCCAAACAATTCAGAGGTTCCACTGACAGAAAAACAAAAAAGACAGATGAATTTTAGTGAAGTGAATTTGGGTTATAACCACCTTTGTAAAATAATACTAATTGATTAAAATCAACCAGAACCCACGTTTATATACAATTTATCTACAATTAAAACAGTTTGTCTAAACTCAAATGGAGTGATATGGATGAGGCATTCATATGTCACCCTCTAGTGACGAACTGCGGTGCTGAAGTTATGCACAAGGAGAATTTTAAAGTTT